>NC_081362.1:3307494-3382494 GCF_030684315.1 Stegostoma tigrinum
TGCTCTAACGCACAATTGAACAATCACCACATCACCCCTGGGTTTTTCTCCCCCGCCAGCAAACCACCGTGTGTTTTCAGTTTGAATAATGTACATGCAAAGCCCATTGAGGGCAATGCAGGCCATCAAAGGTCAAGGAGAGAGGGAGGAGTTGAATCAAACTGGAGTTGGAAGGTGGAAAACTCAGCTCTTCACTATAAAGAGATAGTAGGAACTGCAGATGCTGGAGAATCTGAGATAACAGGGTGTAGAGCTGGATGAACACAGCAGGCCAAGCAGCATCAGAGGAGCAGGAAGGCTGATGTTTCGGGCCTCGACCTTTTTTCTGAAGAAGGGTCTAGGCCCAAACTGTCAGCTTTCCTGCTCCTCTGATGCTGTGTGGCCTGCTGTGTTCATCCAGCTCTATGCCTTGGTATCTTCAATATAAAGCCGAGACAAAGCAAAATCATATTGTGGCAAGGAATCATAAGAGTTTGGCGAAATCCAATAATAGAACAAACATCAAGACTTTGTATCTTAATGCACAAAGCATTCGGAATAAGGTAGATGAACTGATGACACAGGTCAAGGTCGCAAGAATTTTAAGCTAGTCAAAAGTGGGGAGGGCTCAGGAGAAGTTATTGAAGTTTCCAGAACTTGTAACAGGACCAAGAGTATGGAAAGGATTGGGGCCTAACTTCAGCTGCAGCAGATGTGAGGACAGCTATAAGAAGGGAGTGCAGTCAATGCAGGACTGAGGGTGTTGTATTTAAAAGCAATAGAGAAAACATGGGAGATGACCTTGTAGCACAGACTGAGATTGGCAGGAATGACATTGTAGATATCAGCGAAATGTGGCTACAAGAAGATCAGGCTTGGGAACTAAATATCCAACACTATACAAACTATTGAAGGGACAGGCACATGGGCATGGAGGTGGGGCGGGGGGCTGTCTTGTTAGTCAGAAGTACAATTAAATCAATAGCAAGAAGTGGAATAGAGTTGGGAGGTATAGAATCTGTGTGGGTACAAGTTGAGGAACTGCAAAGGGAGAAAAGACCTTGATGGGAGTTATGTACAGGCTTCCAAACAGTTGTCAAGATATGGGGAAGAAAATACATCAAGAGATAGAAAAGACAGGTCTGAAAAACACTATTCCATTAATCATGGGGGACTTCAATGTGCAGGTGGACTAGGAAAATTAGCTTGGTAGTGGATCCCAAGAAAAGGAATTTGTGTCTATGAAATGTCTTTTGGAGCAGCTCATGGTCGAGCCCACTAGGGAAGGCAATTCTGGATTTAGTAATATGTAATGAGGCAGATTTAGTTTAGGAGCTTCAGATGAAGGAATCCTTAGGAGACAGTGACCATAATATAATAGAATTCACACTGTAGTTTGAGAGGAAGACACTGGAATCAGGTGTAATGTTATTACAATTGAGTAAAGGTAACTACAGAGGTATGAGGGAGGCGCTGGCCAGAGTTCATTGGAAGGGAAGCATAGTAGGGAAGACAGTGGCACAACAATGGCAGGAGTTTCTGGGGATAGTTCAATAGCCCAGAGGAAGTTCATCCCAAGGATGAATAAACATACTAAGGGAAGATGAAGGAACCATGGCTAATGAGGGAAGTCAGGGACAGCATAAAAGCAAAAGGAAAAGCATACAATGTGGTGAAGATTAGTGGGAAGCAAGGGTGGGACAGGTAGTGTTGAGGAAGTGGGGAGGCTGCAAACGGACTTGGACAGGTTAGGAGAGTGGGCAAAGAAATGCCAGATGAAATACAATGTGGGCAAGTGTGAGGTTATGCACTTTGTAGGAAGAATAGAAGTGTTGACTACTTTCTAAATGGAGAAAAACTTTGGAAATGTAGAGGGATCCTAGTTTGGGATTTTCTTAAGGTTAACATTTAGGTTCAGTTAGAAAGGCAAATGCAATGACAACATCAGTTCAAGAGGGCTAGAATACAAGAGCAGAGATGTCCTGCTGAGGCTGTACAAGGCTGTGGTCAGACTGCATTTGGAATATTATGAGCATTTTTGGGCTCCGTATCTGAGGAAGGATGTGTTGGTATTGGAGGAGGTTTACAAGAATGATCCCAGGGATGAAGAGCTTGTCATATGAGGAGCAGTTGAGGACCCTGGGCCTGTACTCGACAGAGTTTGAAAAGGATGAAGGAGAATCTGATTAAAACTTACACAACACTAAGAGGCCTGGATAGTCTGGTCATGCAGTAGATATTTTCACTTGTAGGAGACACTAGGACCCGAGGGCACAGCCTCAGAATGAAGGGATGACCCTTTAGAACTAAGATGAGGAGGAATTTCTTCAACCGAAGGGAGGTGAATCTGCGGAACTCATTGCCATGGAGGGCCATGGAGGCCAAGTCATTGAGTGTCTTTAAGACTGAGATAGGTGGGCTCCTAATTAGGAAGGGGATGAAGGGTTTCAGGGAGAAGGAGGAATTATGGGCTTGAGAAACATATCAGCCATGATCAAAGGACAGAGCAGATTTGATGGGCTGAATGGCCTCATACTGCTCCTGTAACTTATGGTCTTACAGTGCGAATTTAAGACTGAGATGAGGAGGAATTTCTTCTCTCAGAGGGATGAAAGTCTTTCAAATTCCTTGCCACGGAGAGCTAAGGGAGGCAGAGACCTTGTGTATAGTGGTGGGACAGGTAGTGTTGAGGAAGTGGGGAGGCTGCAAAAGGACTTGGACAGGTTAGGAGAGTGGGCAAAGAAATGCCAGATGAAATACAATGTGGGCAAGTGTGAGGTTATGCACTTTGTAGGAAGAATAGAAGTGTTGACTACTTTCTAAATGGAGAAAAACTTTGGAAATGTAGAGGGATCCTAGTTTGGGATTTTCTTAAGGTTAACATTTAGGTTCAGTTAGAAAGGTTGAGATGGATAGATTCTTGATCAATAGGGGAATGGAGGATTACAGGGAAAGGGTAGGAATGCAAACATGAGGATTGTCGGATCAGTCATAAGCCTGTTGAATGGTGGAGCAGGCCTGAGGGGCTGACATAGACCACTCCTGTTAAAATTTATTATGGTCATATCTAACTGAAGACTGACTGCCTTTTGGCTCAAGCAGGACCCTTTCAAATGCCAACTTAGCCTGAATTCTCTGCCCATCAGTGCATCCGCAATCTTGAAGATCACATGCTATCTTCAATCCCTCCTGATCGATATTTTTAATTAGCTTCTTTGGAGGTGTTATGCTGCATCTCTAGAACAGGTGGGTCTTGAACCTGGGCCCCCCAGTCCAGAGGTAGCAAAAAAGAGTTTTTGTGTCCTTGTAATGAGTGCCTTTATTAAATGTGCTTTAGTTACATCATTACTCAGTGTCCTAGTAATAGCTGTTAATGGACCTGAGTTGGCAATACAATGCTTAACTTTTAAAATGTTTAAATATATTGTGGCAAACACTAAAAATGTGCATGCACGTGTAATCTGCACACTATTCACATTGTGAGCCTTGCATGAAATGTGAATAATATGCTTTGAAAAAGTAATGTTTGCATGATTTTTTTTAAATGAAAGGGACAGTTGCAAGCAGTGTGTGCTGTATCTGAGGTTATGGTTGATGAAATTGTGAAATGTAGTTTTTATAGGGAGTGAAATGCTGCGTATTAAATCCCAAATCTGAAATGTGAATATTCCTTAAATGAGATCCTGAATTTTCAGCTTATAGCTACAATTCATTTTTCATGGTGCACTCACCAGTAATTTTGATATCTAGATTGCTATTCAGGGCGCATTCATGGATCTGTAAAATTTTGTTTTCCAGAACATTTTCCGCAAAAGCCATTTATGAAGATTTTACAGGTGTGAATAATAGCATTGAACTGCTGAAATTTTGCTGAATACTCAGATTAATTGCTTAAAGTGGAAGTGAGGACCTGAAAATTACCAATACTAAACAATGCCAATCTGCAGTATGGAAAATTCAATTCCAGAAACTTCAAAGTATTTTATTTGGTCACTAGCAAACAGTAAACGTACTAGAGACACCGTTTTGGATTTTAATCACATCTTTCAGACTGAGCACAAAACACGAGGGTATGGGGGACTTTGATCCCACTCTCAGTCATCTTCTCTTGATACCAAAGATTCAGTGGACTCTCAACCTAGAAGAGGTTGGGTGGCACGGTGGTTTAGGGGTTAGCATTGCTGCCTCACAGCACTAGGGACCTAGGGTTGAATTCAGGGCTCGGACACCTATCTGTGTTGAGTTTGCGTGTTCTCCACAAGTCTGTGTAAGTTTCCTCCAGGTACTCTGGTTTCCTTACGCAGTCCACAGATGTGCAGATTAGATGGAATGGCCATGAGAAATGTGCAGTTATAAGATATGGTAGGGGTGGGGTCTTGGTGGAATGCTCTTTAGAGAGTCACAGACTTGATGGGCCAAAAGGCTTCCTTCCATCCTGTAGGGATTCTATGTTCTCAGATCGGAAGGGGAGGAGGCCACTCAGCCCTTCGGAGAAACATTCCCACTCAATTAGATTGTAGTCAGTCTGTATCTGACAGAATAGTCATGGAAATGTGAATTCAGGTCACCAACTCATTCTGGCAGAAGGAGCTAGTGCCTTGTCCTATCTAAGGATTCTATATAGAAACAATTTGACCAAGTACTTTCTGGACACTTCAGTCATTGATTGGTTTGCCATTTCTGCCCATTTCATTCCTGCAGTACCATTCCAAAAGTTTGTATGCCAGCTGCCAATATTACTTTATGCCCATGGGTGTAGACAAGACACTGGTAGAAATTAAACAATAAATCAGATCATTATTATTCAGTAAGATATGTGAGCAGGATGTGGAAGCATTGGAAAAGGTGCAAAGGAGATTTACCAGGATGTTGCCTGGCCTGGAGCAAAGGCCTTATGAAGAAAGGCTGAGGGACTTGGGTCTGTTCTCATTGGAGAGAAGGAGGCTAAGAGGGGATTTGATAGAGACATACAAGATGATCAGAGGCTTAGATAGGGTGGACAGCGAGAGCCTTTTTCCGAGGATGATGACTTCAGCTTGTACAAGGGGGCGTAGCTACAAATTGAGGGGTGATAGATTTAAGACAGATGTCAGAGGCAGGTTCTTTACTCAGAGAGAGTGGTAAGGGCGTGGAACACCCTGCCTGCCAATGTAGTTAACTCAGCCACATTAGAGGTATTTAAACAGTCCTTGAATAAGCATATGGATAATGTTGGGATAGTGTAGGGGGAGGGGCTTAGTTTAGTTCACAGTTTGGTGCAACATCGAGGGCTGAAGGGCCTGTTCTGCGCTGTTTTGTTCTATGCTCTATGTTCTCCAGATTTTAAAATACCAGCTCACTTTCCTAAATTCCAACAAAAAAAAGATTTCAATGAAGCAAAAACATGCAGTTGGAATCCCTAAAGAACCAAGACTTGAATATTACCACAATCTCCCAAAATTGGTCATTCAGCACAATCCATGATCTGCAGATTTCCTTACTTAGAGTATCTAACTTGGACTGAATTTGATTCAATAAATTTCCCAAAAAGAGCCAGCCTTGCGAAGAATTTACTGAGGAAAATGCTCAGTGTTAGATCATTAATTTAGCAGTGCTACACAGACTAGTACATTTCATCAGAAGCAGAAATCACTGGAAAAACTCAGTAGATCTGACAACATTTGTAGAGAGAGAAAGTAGAGTCAGTGTTGTGGGTCCAATGCCCCTTCATCAGAACTAGTTGCTGAGTTTCTCCAGCAATTTTTGTTTCTATTTCAGATTTCCAGCATCCGCAGTTCTAGGTTTTACTTCAATGTATCTTAACGCCAATTTAAAATCTTCAAAAGGCTGTTTAATTCCCCATTGCTAAATATCTTTAAAGATCTGCTGTTCAGATTGTAGCTGGACTTTGAATTCTGAATGATTTACTCGTGAGAACAGGTTGACAATAGGTGGCGAAGATTGGCAGGTAATTGTCTCCATAAATTAATGCGTCAAGTTTTAATTGTTGTAACAGGATTGTTTGATTACCTTCAGATTACCCCTTTCCCTGTGATAGCTTTCACATCACTTGTTTGCTGTGAGCAATTGTCAGACATACTGTTTATTACCCAATTGAATATCAGTAGCAAATGCACCCAAAGATAAACAAAAATGCAAGTACTTATTGACCTTGACTTGTTTTCACAAGTTGTTGGAGTTGATGGCTTTATTGCTCCTCAATTCATAACAGTTGAAATGTTGCACTGTGATGGAAGGGGAAAAATGCTTTAGTTCCCAGAGGGGAACAAAAAAAATGCAGATGTGCTTTGAGAGCCAGCCCCTCTGGTGAAGTTGTAAAGTCAACCTCCACCTGAGCTGTGAGCCGGCTAGACAAAGGGGAATGGCAACACTTCACAGTTTTCTTTACAAGGATGCTTCAGCTGATGTGGACCGAGACTCAGCGGTAAAAACATTACAACCTCCAAACTCAAAACTGCATGAAATGTTATACATTCCAGTAAGTTAATAATGCGATTATTTACATGAAAATGCAGAGTTAACTTCTAAAGAGAAAGGTGTTGAGCTGTTTGGAATACATGTTCAGAACATAGGGTGCACCGTGGGAATAGAAGCAGGCCATTCGGTCCCTTGTATCTGATAGATGATCGCGGTGCTGCTCCAAATTGTAACACAGGAACAGGAAGAGGCAGTTCAGCCCTCCAGCCTATTACATAGTTAGAGCAGAAGGCCAATCAACCTCTCAAGCTTATTCTACCATTCAGTTAGATCATTAGTGATTTGTACTGGATGTATCCATCCACCTTATTTCATAACTGATGATACTTTTGCCTAATAAAAAACTTACCTCTGGAGAGAAAGCAGAGTCAATATTCCTCTAGAGCCAATGACCCTCTATTGAGTCATACAGCATGGAAACTGATGCTTCAGCCCAATCAATCCATGCTGAATACAATCCCAAACTAAATTAGTCCCACCAACCTGCTCCTGGCCCATATTTCACCAAACCTTTCCTATTCATGTACTCATCTCAGTGTCTTTTAAACATTGTAACTGTGCCTGCATCCACCACTTCACATGAAGGGTCCAATAAAGGGTCACCAGACCCGAAACATTAACTCTGTTTCTCTCCTCACAGTTATTGCCAGACCTGCTGAGTTTTTCCAGCAATTTCTGTTTTTGTTTCAGATGTCCGTTCCCCACAGTTCTTGGTTTTGTAAAAATCTATCTTTCTTCAGTTTTGAAAATTTCACTCGAGCTGCAACCATTGAAGAACTTTGAAGGAGAGAGTTGCATATTTCGGTCTGCCCTGACTAATATAGAGTTGAGTTGACATTCCCCTTTCATTTGTGAAACAGACTTTGAAACAAATGTATTAAATCGCTGCCGGCCCATATCTGCACCTGAAATCACCATGACAATTTTGTGACTTCAGACACAAAAACTTAAGGGGACCGATTGCTTTCTCTGTTCTATAGTTCTGTTGCAATTATGAATTAGCTCTGTACTTTACTGTAAATTATTAGTTAGCAGAATGTATAAAATATCAAGCGGTTTTGAGTTTAGAGGTTCCGATCTTTATTCAGACTGTTGGGATTTGCATCTGATGAAGCATCTTCGGAAATAACATTGTAAAATGGGCCAATTAGCTCACAGCTCAGTTGGAAGTTGACTTTATAAGTTCAGCGCGGGGAGCTAGTCTCAAAACAAACCTGCATTTTCTCCTTTTTTCAGGCACAATCCCAGCCTATCCGTGTGCGGAAATATTCCATTCTCCCAAAGTTTCTCAACTTACTGCAGTTTGCCCATAAGTTAAAATGAAGGTAACATTCATTGACAACAAATGGTTCATGAAACATAATTAGGGTTCAAGATTTTAGCTTTAGGGTGTAGGAAGCAGGGTGTTAATGTTCACAACATTTATGAACAGAAAAGCAATATAGCTCCACGTGTCCGACGTAACTATGTTCTGCAATAACAAACTTAGGAAAATGCTTTTTCCTCCAAACGAAAATGATATTTAGCTTAGCTTAATTGAGAGAGAGAGAGAGAGAGAGAGAGAAGAATATTTCTAACTATTGAACAGATTATTTTATGTAAATATGAAAGTGCAAATTAGGAGAGCACAATTAGGTCATTCAGCCCCTCAAGCCAATGTGCCATTCAGTAATTTCTTGGCTGATGTGGTTGCGGTCTCAAATTCACCAGCCCCCTTCCCTGCCCACCTGGTAACCTTTGACCTCACTGATGGTCAAGATTGTATCTACCACTGCCTTAAAAACACTCAATGGCTTTGCCTCCCTTGCTAATTGAGAAAAAAATTCCAAAGACTCTGAGGAAGAGAGATAAAAATCCCCTTTGTCTCTGCCTTAAATGGGAGACTCTTTCTTTTGATCTTGAGATCGATGGATGAAACATTGAAGATCTATTTCTTAATGTTTGTAACTCGTTTTATGGAAAAATAGAGAGCATCGTAACTTTGGATTTAGTGCAGTTGAAAACCTATGGAGAAAGCGTATAGGATGGCATAGTGGCTTAGTGGTTAGCACTGCTGCATCATAGTACCAGGTTCCCAGGTTTAATTCCACCTTTGGTTGACTGTCTGTGTGGAGTTTGCACATTCTCCCTGTGTCTTAACCTCCCTCTAGGTGTTCCAGTTTCCTCCCATAGTCCAAAGACGTGCAGTTTAGGTGGATCAGCCATGGGAAATGTAGGGTTACAAGGATAAGGTGGTAGTTCTGGCTGGGATACACTTTGGAGGATCATTGAGAACTTGATGGGCCAAATTGCCTGCTTCCACACTGTGAGGAAGTTGCAAATTATGTCATATAGAACACAAGAAAATACCCCTGCTCTCCCCAATCATATAATTTACTCAGATTAGAAGAACAATGACATAAGGAATATTGGCGATAAAGAATGTTGTGAAGCAATTTATGGACAATAGGTTTGTGGTCATTGTTATATCGAGTTGACAGACAGACAGACAGAGATCTGTCATTTTTTTTGACCAGTATTACTTTGTGCCAAAGGAAGTCGGACACATTAGGGACACTTAAGTGACTCTTGGATAGGCACATGAATGATAGTAAAATGTAGGGTTTGATCTTCGAGTAGGATAATAGGCCGGCACAACATGGTGGGCTGATGGGCCTGTACTGTGCTGTTTTGTTCTATGTTCTATGAAGTCACAAAAGATGCGGTTTGAGAGAGTGATTCTTTTGAAGTGTAAACGACATGATGTTGCAAAACTAGTGTTTACCTGCATCACTTTCCTAGTGAACGAAGATTAAGAGAAAATGGTTAACAGGCCCATGCTCATTCCTGCAAACATGGGCTCATAATCTTAGTTGACACAGCAGGTCCATGGGAAGGACATGGAAATGTGTTGCTGGGTCAAAATCCTGGATATCCCCCCATAGGGGCATCGTGGGTCAACCTACAGCACATTGACAGCACTGGTTCAAGAAGGCAGCTCACCACCACCTTCTCAAGGGGGCAAGTAGGGTCAGGGCAATGAATGCTGGTCCAGTCAGTAACACCCACATCCCTGGGATAAATGAAAACAGAACACCTTGGATTATTGAAAACAGCTCAACTGTCAGGTGGATAGAATCCTCTCCCCTGCTCTCCCCCAAATCTTGATCACACTGGTTGCTGAGATGGAAAATCTACACCTGTACATCCTGGTACTTATCAAATATCAGGCTAATACCAGGGCTGCCTTGTTATAATACAGTTACAGTCTACTGTCCAGCCAATCTGGGCACACTTCTGTTCTTGTTGGATATCACCCAAAAAGTCAACTTTTTGTCTGTCACAATGGATTGCAGCTTGCGATAAGGCGATGATTAGCAATGAACGGGAATGAGTTCACAGGCTGCACAAATGCATCATGAGGATGGAGGCAGGTAGATGTCATTAGCCTTCCAGAAAAGATCTTGCTGCATGTGGACAGTCTGTATGTCACTGACTGATTCAAATAGCAATGTTGAGTGGGTTTGGTCGGGATGACAGGAGCTCTCACAGTGCAACAGTGATGGATGTGAGAGATTTTAACTCTTTTTCTCAGTCCCTATCTCTGTATTTCATGCAGCTAATCCCACCGGGTTTGTTTTTCGTATTTGATTTGGAGATTAGATGGGCAGCGATCAACTGAATAAGCTTGTATCTATTTGATCCTCATTCAATTGTTCTGCATTACCATGCACTGCCTTTAAATCCTGGAATGGAGCAAGCTAGTTACTGTGTGTGTGCTGTTCAAAAGCAAACTTTGACCTGCTGCAGATGTCTTTCATTTCATCTTTGTCCTAAATGATACATCAAAATGCACACTAGCCACTATGGATTTTACAAAATCATTTAAAGATTTCGCTGCAGCTATTTCCAATCTTCCATAAAAATCTGGTTCAGGCACAGAGATCGTGTTAAGTATCCTGGTCAAAAGCTTAATTGCTCACTTTGATTCTGTTTAGAGCCGGAATAATGACAAGAATATTGCTTGAAGTGTGGCTGTCCAAGTGATGGCTGTTATTACTTGCATTATTGAGATGCAGACTGAACTAAATCAAGCCCTAATACCACAGTGTTGTGCTAATTTTAACTTGAAAGCGGATGAAGATAAACTGACAACTGCTAGACTCCATATGCCACACCAATGATAATACTATGCTGTGCAATAATACCTATGTTACATTTGTCATATCTTTGAGATGTGAGAGTATAATTTTCAAAGGGCAAAATGCCTGTTGAACCTGTTATGCAGTTCAGTTTCTGCACACACAGCAAGCATTATAACCTGTAATTTCATTAGGATCATCACATCATGGCCAGACC
This sequence comes from Stegostoma tigrinum, assembly GCF_030684315.1. Classification (NCBI taxonomy): domain Eukaryota; kingdom Metazoa; phylum Chordata; class Chondrichthyes; order Orectolobiformes; family Stegostomatidae; genus Stegostoma; species Stegostoma tigrinum. The sequence continues at coordinate 3,318,289 of NC_081362.1, forward strand.
TGTATCCGTTGGAGTTTAGAAAGATGAAAGGTGATCTGGCTGAAGAGTACAATATCTTGAGGGGACTTGACAGGCTGGATGCTGAGAGGCTGTTTTGCCTTTTGGGAGAGACTTAAAAGTAGAGGAGACCATTTAAAAATAGGGTGCCACCCATTTAGCTCAGAGGGCAGCACGGTGGCTCAGTGGTTAGCACTGCAGCCTCACAGCACCAGGGAACCGGGTTCGATTCCAGCCTCGGGTGACTGTGTGGAGTTTGCACATTCTCCCTGTGTCTGCGTGGGTTTCCTCCGGGTGCTCCAGTTTTCTCCTACAGTCCAAAGATGTGCAAGTTAGGTGGATCGGCTGTGCTGAATTGCCCTTAATGTTCAGGAGTGTGTGCGTTATAGGGGGATGAGTCTGGGTGGGATGCTGCAAGGGGCAGTGTGGACTTGTTGGGCCGAAGGGCCTGTTTCCACACTGTAGGGAATCTAATCTGATCTAATCTTGGATGACTGTGTGGAGTTTGCACATTCTCCCTGTGTCTGTGTGGCATTCCTCCCATGGTCCAAATATGCAGGTGAGGGTGGGTTGGCCATGCTAAATTGCTCCGTAGTGTGCAAGCCAGGTGGCTAAGCCATGGGAAGTGCAGGCTTAGAGGGATAGGGTTGGGGGTTGGGTGTGGGTGGGATGGCTTCGGAGAGTTGGTGCGGGCTTGATGGGCCGAATGGGCTACTTCCGCATCGTAGTGATTCTGTTCTATAGATCAGGAGAATTGCTTTTACTCAGAGGGCTGTGAGGTCAGGGCTGTTGAAGCTGGCTTATAGGTTGGTCATCATTCACCTCCCCAAAAAGTCTGAAGCAAGGGTTTAACTGAGAAAAAAATGGTTCAGTTCTTTGGTGTTGAGTGTGAACCCGACAGACACTGCGAAGGTTCCAAAACCTGTTACTGTCTCTTTCTGTACCTCTGCCTCTCTGTAAAAAGGGCCCAGTTTGAACTGCCTTATCTTTTGTAACACGGGTGAACTTTTGAAAGATTTGAAATCTATCAGATGTAACGAAATCCCAGGAAAGCCGCTGTCCCCGCAGACAGTTGAATGATGACGATTCCACATTTGATATGCATGGTAAAGTTAAGAGTGTCCGACCTGTGTGTGTGTGTTTTTTTAAATTTGTAACTGAGAGCGCTCGCAGGGTATTTGTTCCTGTTAAACGGGGAAGGGGGGTTTGGGCGTGGGTGCCCCTTGTGTATGGACATTGCAGACAGTGTGCGGCTTGAAGAGTGGGTGTGGAAAATCTTTGTGTTCACAACTGGCAAAGGGCTTGACCCCTGGCTGACCCTGGGCAAACAAACGCAGAGCTGGAGAGGTTCCTTTTGACATGGATACCCATTGAGGGCTTGAAGCACAGAGATAACCTGAGCCCCTCGCAGATTGCTTCAAAAATGCCTGACACTCGACATTCCCGAGTTTGCCTTGGGAGGAATTAAATTGTTGTCAGGTGAAAGATCGCAGACACTGCCAACCAGGGATAAGTACGAAAGATGGGGTTGGATTCCTTTTGGTCCACGCAAGGTGGTGGAAAAGTTGAGCAATTTCCGTTGCTAAGTTGCGATGCACATTTTAACAGGTAACCTGATCTCAGCAGCATCTCATGGAGTTGAAAACTAGGCAGGGCTCCATTGATGGGTATGTTTGATAAGTGCTGGGAGAAGGGGGTCTGGCATTAAGCAATGCCAAACCTTCTGTCTGCTATCACTGCTCTTTGTCTCCGCAGGGTCTTTCCCACAGGGAACAAACACATCCAAGTAAATACAAAGCAAAACAGCAGCAATGGCCCGTATCATCACAGCACACATGCTCGCAAGTCAACTTTTGCAGGAAACTGGAAGAAAGGCTTCTGCACACTATTTCCATTGCATCTTTATCTCTCCGGCTTATTGTTTGCAGTTAAATGCACAAGCTGCGATCGCCCTGGTAAAAGCTTCCGGTCGTCCGGCACTTTTTAACACCAGTTTTTTTTTCACTCCTCTCTGTGAGGTTCTTAACTCCATTCTATAAGTCATGGGTAGACAAAACCACAGAAACATTCATAAAGCCTGAGAAACCGATCGAGTGCTGCAGGGCAGGTGCTTGGGAGCAGGGAGGATGGTGCCCAGGGAACTCTGGGTGTCAAAAAGAAAAGCACAGCAAGATTCCAGGTGTCTGGGTGAACTCTCAGGCTTTGTGTGAGGACAGCTTCCATTTGTGCGCGCATAAGGGAATGTTCCAAGCATATGGCAGAAGTTGTTACCAGCTCACAGTCAGCGCTGAGATCCAGAGGAAATTCCAAAGCACATCACCAAGGTTATGAGGAAGAGAGAGAGGTGGAGGAACAGGGAGGGATTTCTAGAGGCTTTCGGGCCCAGACAGATAAAGGAATTGCCCCTGCAAGCCAATGGTGAAATGAAAATCAGGGCTCAATGTGTAAGAGTCTAGAAATGGAAACGCAGAAACAGGAGTAGGCCATTCAGCCTTTTGATCCTGCTGCACCATTCAATATGATCATGGCTGATCATCCAACTCAGTCCCCTATTCCTGCTTTCTCCCCTGTCACCTTCAACCCTTTTAGCCCTAAGGACTATATCTCACTCCTTGAAAACATTCAATGTTTTGGCCTCAACCTCTTCCTTTGGCAGAGAGTTCCACAGGCTCACCACTTTCTGGTTGAAGATATTTCTCCTCAGCTCATTTCTAAGCAGCCTAACCCCGTTTCCTTCTAATTCCTGATTCTGAACACCCTGGTCATCGGTGACGTCCTTTCTGCGATTTTTTTATTCACTTATGGGACGTGGACATCACTGACTGAACATTTTTTGCCCACCCCAAGCAACCTTTGAACTGAGCGGCTTGCTAGGCTATTTCAGAGGGCAGGTAAGAGCCCGCCACATTGCTGTTGGTCTGGAGTTACATGGAGGCCAGACCAGGTCAGGATGGCAGTTTCCTTCCCTAAAGCACATTAGTGAACCAGATGGTCTTTCCAACATTTGGACAGTGGTTTCATGGTCATAATTAGATTCTTAATTGCAGATTTTTATTGAATTCAAAATCCACCATCTGCCATGGAAGGATTTGAACCCAGGTCCCTAGGCTGTTACTGAGTTTCAGGATTAATTGCCTAGCGATAATATCACTAGACCATTGCCTCCCCTAAATTTTACCCTGCCTCGACATGTCAGAATTTTATAGATTCTCTGTGAGAACCCACCATTCTTCAGTAAATACAAACCTGACCAATCCAGCCTGTCTTCATGGCTATGCAAGGCTGGCCAAGTATCTAGGATTGACCAGGAGTCACCCAGAACGCAAGGATCAATCTTCAGGCCTCTGCTGCATGCAACTCTGGAGAAAAAGCATTGGGATGTTAAAAGGGATTTCTTTTTGGTTATTTTCTTTGATCATTTCTCTGAAGCAGAATTGAAAATATTGAAATTTTGTCTGGAAGGTGTCGGCGGGTGGATATGGTCATTTGGGGGGGAATAGGCTGTTTGGCTGATACTGAAGCATCATCTAATTGGGAATGAGTCTCATGGTTTCCGTTCAGTGCAGGAGGGAATCTGTCACGGGGAGGGATGTGAATTGGCAGAATAATGACTGGTATGGGGGAGGGGTTGGGGGTGGCAGTCATGTGATTGAAACCTCCAGGAATTTGTTTCATTAGAGTTTTTGACAGCTTTAAGAATAAGCACAGAGATCTCAGAGAGTTGTACAGGCTGGAGGAGATTGTGGAGATATAGACGGGTGCGAATCCACGGAGGGATTTGAAAACAAGGAAAGCTTTTTCTTCCAAATCAGAGCATTGTGGATAAGTGAGTACAGTTAATCCAAGTTATTCTGAGCAAAGGATAAATAAAGTTCAGGCTGAAACTTGAATTGAAGACTCTCGGAGTACTTAGAGTCATCAACTTGAGGATTTATTCAGAGTTATACATTTCACTCAGCTGCAGGAAATTACACACTTTTCCTTTAATTCCCAGAACAAAATGCAAACATATCTCAGCCCCAAGCTGGACACAAATGGATGAAGCTTGATGCTAATCACTAACCCTAAAGATCCTCTTCCCAAGCCTGGACTCTTGGCCATTGCTGAAGAGTTAACATTACAGACAAACAGTCCTGCACCTTTAGGCTCTGTCTTCAGTTTTTGCCTCCTGCCAAGTAATTTTCCCACCCTCAAAAACCCTGGGCACTCTTAAGGATTAAGTCTCAACGTCATGCAAAAGGAAAATAAAATATGACAAATACTAAGCAAAAAATGAACCGTGTTGAAGTTGAGGAAGGTGTCCTCAAAGTTTAACATTTTATGTATTGTAAGAAAAAAAACGAGGAAAACATATTGACAAGATTGCAGTGTAACAGTAGTGACTTGGAGTCATAAAGCTGTACAGCATGGAAACAGATCCTTCGGTCCAACTTGCCCAAGCCAACTAGATATCCTAAATAAATCCAGTCTCATTTTCCAGCATTTGTCCCATATCCCTCGAAACCCTTCCTGTTCATGTACCCATCCAGATGTCTTTTAAATGTTGTAATTGTACCAGCCTCCACCCCTTCCTCTGGCAGCTCATTCTATGTACACACCACCCTCTGTGTGAAAAAGTTGCTCCTTAGGTCCCTTTTAAACCTTTCCCCTCTCATCTTAAACCTATGCCCTGTAGTTTTGGATTTCCCTAAACTGAAAAAAAATCTTAGCTATTCACCCTAACCAAATTCCTCATGATTTTATAAACTTCTATAAAATCACCTCTTAGTCTTCAATGCTCCAGGGAAAATAGCCCCAGCCTATTCAGCATCTCCTTGTAGCTGAAACCCTCCAACCCTGGCAACATCCTTGTAAATCTTTTCCGCACCCTTTCAAATTTAAAAACATCTTTCCTACAGTAGGGAGATCAGAATTGAATGCTGTTTTCCAAAGGTTGTACCACTTAGATTGAAAATAGATCATTCATTGCACAATGATCTACCAAGTTTCAGTTTATCAGACAATTGATCTACTACAAGCCACAGGTTGGCTTGAATCCATAATTTACACTAATATTTACATTTCCCCAAGTTGAAAATGTTGCAGATAGAAGTCACAGTAAAACATGCACACACGCATTAATGTTTTAGTGTTTTAATGAAACCACTGAGGGGAAATGGGCAATTTTCCATTGTCCAATATTAGCATCCTTTCATCATAATCAGTCTCACAAGCAAACGAGAAAAAACTTTCTAAAGTTACACAAGAATAGTTTGTTGGATCAAAATTTGTCTGAGGGCAAGGGTAGTTATTGTTGCTAATTCCCCACCAAACCGAGACATTTTCATTGTTTTCCTGTGCTCTGCCTCAGTTGACTCTGTGTATTTAAGAAAATTGTGCAAAACCATTTCAGAAATGGAAAACCGTTGCACGTGTTTTTTTTTAAAAAGGAAGTAATATGCGTGTTTGCGATCTAATGGAAATAATGCATTTAGGAACATTCATTTATTTAACCGTTCCTGTACTTTTTAGACCTCATCTTTGCCTGTGTCAAAACAATTTCCTGATGTTGTAAAATCCATGCCAAGTACATTCCATCCCATTTACTGTCACTTACTTGCATTTTTAAACTTGAACAAGAAACGATGGGAAGACTTTTTCGGCAAAAAAACTGAAACAGAGATTATAGCCTCTTCTGGTCATTTGAGTGATCTTTTCTGAGTCGTTTGGACTCATTGGCTGAGACAATTGCAAAATATGTTTTTAGTACATGTCGGAAGAAATCTGTCTCCTCTCAGCCTCAAGCTCCACTCCTTAGTTCAACAAAAATGTCAAGGAATGAAGGGAAAGCCTGGGTGTCAGTCAAATCCTTGCATGGTAGCATGGTTGCTGTTTGAATTCAGTTTAAGACATGTTTGTTGTTGGAAACAGCAAAACACATGCAGCTTACTTATCCCCATCCTGTGTCCTTTAGATAAATGGTATATACAAAATTATTCATTGGACATGTCAGTAGTTAATAAAAAGAGCTCATTTTGGTCAACGACAGACCTGAGTTTACACAATGAATAAAGAAAAATCTGGAAGCATGCTAAAACGCTTGGAATGCAATGACTGGCAATTTCAAATGGCCCACTGGTGTGTTCTTGCTTTCTCTCTCTCTGACTCTCACTCACTCTTGAGACAGAAAAGAACAGAGGATTTTATTACCCATGCTAACGTTGCAATCAGAGTCGCACATTAAAATAATAAATCAAAACAATTTGCACTCAACGTGACACAATGACCAAGGCCACATCCACTCATTGGAAGTATAAATTCTGTACTCGGTGGTGCAGGCCAGTCGGTGATGTCAGTAGCTGGAAGAGAGATAGATGGTGGATGTGACAGGTTCGAGAACGGAAAATAGAAAATGATATCAATCCATAAAAGAATTGACTTTAGAAAACGGTGGCACTGTGAAGCTGGCTCACCCTTGGGACGTTTTTGGAGAGCTATAGCACTTGCCTATTTGGGATGACCACAAGGGCAGGTTTCATTTGTAGTGTACAAACTGATATCGAGCTCTTTGAATACAGTGCAAGCTTTGTTGGATGGGATAATTGCTGTTGACTGAGGCAAATGCATCTTAACATCTTGTGAAGTCAATAAGGTTGTGCTTTATATTACAGTGCCAGACTTGTAAAACATTTTTGCAAATAGTGCAATAAATTTGCTGAACCTTTTAAAGATTACGCTCACAGTTTTCAAAGGGAACTGTTGCCAAGCATGCGCTTGAGATTATTACATTAAGCATTTGCTGTCTCCATCACTGATGCACAGTGGCAACAATGTGTGCCATCTACAAGACACACTGTAGAAACTGGCCACTAGTCTTTCAACAGCACCTTCCAACCCCATGACCTGCTCCACAGGGAAGAGTGAGGGCAGACATTGTAAAGGAACACCACCACCCACAATAAAATAAAACAAAAACTACAGATGCGAAATCTGAAACTGCAGCAAAAATTGCTGGAGAAACTCAGCAAATCTGGCAGCATCTGTGAAGTGAAAGCACAGTTAACTTCTTCACTACCAACCACCCATTCCTCCCCAACCCACTCTCCATTCAGTCTTGGAACGATATCACCATTCCATCATTACATTTCTGATGTTACAACAGTGGTGATACTTCATAAATAGTTTAATGACTGGAAAGTGCTTTGGTAGATCCTGAAGACATGAAAGGTGATATATAAATGCATATGTTTCCTTCTTCACCATTACAAGATCAAAATCTAGGAATTCTTTCCCTGGCAGCATTGTTTTCACTGACAGCTCATGGACTGCAATGGTTCAAGAAAGCAACTCAGCACCACCTTCTTCAGGGGTAATTAGAGAAAGAAAATTAAAACTATTGTCACTAGGGTTCACCCACACCACATGACTAAATACAGGAAAGAAACATTTGAAGGACAATGTAAATGAAAGAATGTTGTACATCTCTGTATTTGTTCATGAGATGTGGGCATAACTGGCTGGGTCAGCATTTATTGCCCATCCCCAATTGCCCAGAGGGCAGTTAGAGTCACCCACATTACTGTGGTTGTGGATCACATATAAGCTAGACAGGGTTAAGGATGTGTATTTCCTTCCCTGCAGATGGGTTTCTACGATAATCATCAAAACTAGATTCTTATTTTTAATTGAATGCGAACTTTGTCATCTGCCATAATGCGATTAAGAACTGAAATGAATCTCAGGTTCTGGATTACCAGCCCAGTGACATTATCACTACACCACCCTCTTCCCCCATTTCTTTATTTCTGTCTTACAGCAGTTGCTTCAGGATTTCTACCGTTGTGTTTCAAAGGGTTAAAATGATCCAGAGAGTCTGTTTATTTGTGAATTCTGTCTCAATGATTTGATGCTCTTTAACAGTTTAAAGAATTAGTCATCTTTTATGGCCACATAATTCTTAAAGCCGTACTCATCAAAGCGCACCGGGAAATAGCCTGATGCTTTTAAATAACAGATTCTGGAAGCAAAGGATGTGACAGTTTGGTTTCCGAATTTATTTTCAATGTTGACAAGTACATTGAACCTTGATTGCTCATTTAAAGATAACCGTTAATAACCAATACGCTACTGCACACAGTTGAGTTGAGATTTCTTTTAAGAGTCATTTGTACAGCTGCTGAAGCATTGATTCCAGTAGACATTCCTTTCTGTTCACTCAGCCACTTCCATCTCCCCTTGCTCCAGCCTCCCTAACCCTGTTCGCTGCCCCCCCCATCAAACCATCCACACTTCTCTCCTCACCATCTGAAGGCTTTAACCCCATACCAGAAGAAGTTCACTTTTATTCATTCTGAGAATTTGATCATCACTGGCAAGGCCAGCCAGTGTTACCCCAGCCATTGGAAAGGTGGTAATGATCCGCCATCTTGAAACACTGCTGTAGATGCTGTCAGGGACAGAGTTCTGGGATTTTGACCCAAAATGTTTGAAGGAACAGCGATACGTTTCCAAGTGCATGGCTCTGAGGGCAACCTGAAGGTAGTGTTGCTCTAACTGCATTCTCTTGCAATTCTGCTGTCAATTTTTTTTCTGATAATGGAGGAAATGGTTAGCCTGGCTTTACTTCACAATGAATGTTGAGGCAAATTTTGGTGTCTCCACTGTTGTCCCCATTCAGATCAATGAGGGAATTGGAGTCCAGGAGCAGGGATGTCTTGCTGCAATTGTACAGGGCCTCGCTGTGATCACACCTGGAGTATTGTGTAGTTTTGGTCTCCTTATCCAAGGAAGAATGTTTTGACATGTAGAGGGAGTATAACAAAAGTTTATCAGACTGATTCCTGGTATGGCAAGACTGGCATGTTGACAGATCAGTTAGGGTTATTTTTGCTAAAGAACAAGGAGAGAACCTCACTGAAACCTGTAAAATTCCACTGGAACTACACAGGAAGGATGTTCCCAATGGCCACGGAGTTCGGAATCAGGGTCACAGCTTAAGGATAGAGGGTACGCCTTTTAGGACTGAGATGAGGAGAAATGTCTTCACCCAGAGAGTCGGGAGCCTGTGGAATTTTCTGACATAGAAAGTGGTTGAGACCAAAGCATTGAATATTTTCAAGCAGGAGGTCAGATGAAGTTCCTAGGGCTCATGGGGTCAAAGGATTTGGGGTAAAAGTGAGGAATGGCGACTAAATTGTGTGATCAATTGTGATCATGTTGTCTAGCAGTGCAGGCTCAAGGAGCTGAATGGCCTACTCCTAGTTTCTCTGTTCCTCTGTTCCTATGTAACCACATTCCAAAAAATGTCAGGGACTGCCCGAAAGATGGTTCTGGTCTGGGCTGCTGAAGATATGAAAGATGAAGATTCTGTTCATTCATTCAAAAAAAAGGGATTTTTATATTCTCTCAATAAAATCATGGTATGCACCTCCATGTCAGAGAGAGAACAGTTTAGTAATGGGCCAGAAAGCATGTTCACAAGCCATGCCTTCACATCCTCGTGGAAGGGACTGAATGAACAGAATGCAGCATTTGTCTAATTTAGTGTTGGGGATTGGGTGGGTGCTCCTTTAACCCCTGATGGTGGGGCTGGAAGTATTGGGAATCATATGAAGAGTTGGCTTTACAGCCCCCACAGTGCGGATTTCAGCAGGCAACCCTGGGAAACGCCCCTGTTGTGGGGTTAGGGGGGTGGAGATGGGATTTTATCAATTTGAAGGTGCTGTGTGAATGCAGGTTGTTGTTGAAGGTTTCACAAACAGTGGGGTTGTCACCTCCCGACTGACTTTCAGGACTCATTTGTGAGTGAAGCCCCATGCTGCAGATTTCAAACAGTTAACAATCTGAAATTAGAGTTACCTGCACTTGGGTTTGGAGCTGAAATAATGTTCACAGTGTGGAGCTGATCCCTGGAGAAGAATACTAAACTGGCGAGATGTGAAGTCCAGACTTGCAGTGAGTCATTCAGTCACAGGCAATCCTGTCAAAACAACAGAGGGAGTTCCTGAAACCACCCCTCCCACCCTAAACAAAAAAAACTTTGATTTTCCAACAGAAAAGAGCTGTGGCACCAACCAAAAAATTTGCTGTAAACATTTCTGTAACTTGAACTTTTTTTCCATAATGTAATCCTTTTTGTAAACAGTTAACATGCAGGAGCACATACAGTTTTTTTTAAAAAAAACAAATCCTTCCGAATTTTGGAAGCAAATAGTTGGACTTTCAGAATGCAAGTCAAGAAAGGTATAAAGACCACCTGGTACTAACAAGTTGTGGTTTCATGCCAACAAAGTTAAAGCTAAATGTTTCTCCAAGAGCTTAATGTTCCAAAACAATAGGGGTTTAGGAAGCGATAGTGGGATACAGTTCTCATGCTTGTTCTCAAATCCCCTCATGTCCTCACACTTCCTCATCTCTCTAACGCCCTCCAGCCTCACTTCTAATCCATAGTGCCCTGACGGCAGCCTCTTGAGCAACCTATTTTAATCCAGTACAGGTAAATGTCTCAAGACACTGCATATGAGCTTTAAGAGGTAACATTTGACACTGAGCTGCAGAAAGGGATAATGGGGCAGAGGCCTGAAAGCTTGGCTAAAGAGGTAGTTTTTACGGAGCATTATAAAGGGCACGGGAGAGAGAGAGTGGGAGATTCAAGGAGTCTAGAGCTCAGGCACACTGCCATTGGTGGAGATAATTAAAATTGTGAACTGCCAAACCAATAGACTGGCATATTTAACTGTGACCTTGCATGATGCTTTCCATAAGACAATAATTAAAAATGTAATAACATTGGATAAAAAAGAAAGTCACGTATACCTTTTACAAAGGACATGGACACATTTGTTTTAGAAAATGCAATTAACCAAAAAAAGTTATTGCTGCTTTCTGGGATTGTTTAGCAGTTTAAAGTATGAACTTCTGTGCTAAAGTTGCTGATCTTTGCAATAACTCACTACAGAGAAGGCTGAAAATGTGAGGCACAATGAACACGATACAGCTCTTAAAATCTGAAGCAGCTTAAGCATTGATTTCCAGTAAGTGTCTTCAGTACATCAGTGGCACAATGCCTACTTAGAATCTTGGGTGCAGTGTAAACTGTGATATAAGCCCTTTGTAATAAACTGATCATAAAAAAAGAGCATTTGTGCAAATGAACAAAGTAGGCCCATATACAGGAAATGCCTGTAGTGATTTTGCTGCTGTTATGTATGAATGTATTAAAAATACCCATTGCTATAACCAGAGTCCAGACGGTGCACAGAAGTGTGTTCGCTCAGTCCCACTTATCAAGTGTCTCAGTTCTGTGTTATGCTGTTATCATGGCCTGAGCTCGCTGGAAGGAAATCAGAGGGGGTCAGGGGTCTAAACAGAGTGAGGAGATTCAGGCCTGCTCATAGTGACATAGCTGTTCCTCGGTAGATTGCTGACGATGGACTAAACTGGTTTCCCTGCCAGTCACATCATCCTGCATAATATGTAACTACCTCTCCTCCTCTTAGTGCATTTCGCTGGAAAAAAAATCATAGAATAGCCCAGCACAGAAGGAGGCCATTAAGCCCACTGAGCCTAGACCTGAATGAGTTAAAGTCCAATTCAGACCAATAAAGACCCATTAAGTGTGCTCTGTCCTCACTTTGCCTTGCATTTATCAGGAGTTGTTGCAGTTTCGGGCACGAATTCTATGTGCTGTAACTTGTGGGCTGTCTTTGTACCTAGATTCTGGGAATTGTTAGCTATGACAAGCTGTTTAACCAGACTTCATTTGCTGTGAAATAGACAGTTGCCTTGAGTCCATTCCCAAGTTCCATTCTTTCCCCCATCTCATTAGGTGATACAGTGGTGCCAGTGGTTTTGACACTGGACTAGCAATCCAGCGATCCAGTACAATATTCTCAGCACCCAGGTTTGTAATCCCGCCATGACAGCTGGTGGACTCTGAATTCAATAAAAACCTGGAGTTGGAAGTCCATTGGTCATCATGAAACAATTGTTGAGTGTTGTGAAAAGAAACATTTGGCTCACTATTTTCCTTCTCATTCAGAAGGTCAGGAGGAATGGGATACAGGGGAACTTAGCTGCTTGGATACAGAATTGGCTGGCCAACAGAAGACAGCGTGTGGTAGTAGAAGGAAAATATTCTGCCTGGAAGTCAGTGGTGAGTGGGGTTCCACAGGGCTCTGTCCTTGGGCCTCTACTGTTTGTAATTTTTATTAATGACTTGGACGAGGGAATTGAAGGATGGGTCAGCAAGTTTGCAGACGACACAAAGGTCGGAGGTGTCGTTGACAGTGTAGAGGGCTGTTGTAGGCTGCAGCGGGACATTGACAGGATGCAGAGATGGGCTGAGAGGTGGCAGATGGAGTTCAACCTGGATAAATGCGAGGTGATGCATTTTGGAAGGTCGAATTTGAAAGCTGAGTACAGGATTAAGGATAGGATTCTTGGCAGCGTGGAGGAACAGAGGGATCTTGGTGTGCAGATACATAGATCCCTTAAAATGGCCACCCAAGTGGACAGGGTTGTTAAGAAAGCATATGGTGTTTTGGCTTTCATTAACAGGGGGATTGAGTTTAAGAGTCGTGAGATCTTGTTGCAGCTCTATAAAACTTTGGTTAGACCGCACTTGGAATACTGCGTCCAGTTCTGGGCGCCCTATTATAGGAAAGATGTGGATGCTTTGGAGAGGGTTCAGAGGAGGTTTACCAGGATGCTGCCTGGACTGGAGGGCTTATCTTATGAAGAGAGGTTGACTGAGCTCGGTCTCTTTTCATTGGAGAAAAGGAGGAGGAGAGGGGACCTAATTGAGGTATACAAGATAATGAGAGGCATAGATAGAGTCGATAGCCAGAGACTATTTCCCAGGGCAGAAATGGCTAGCACGAGGGGTCATAGTTTTAAGCTGGTTGGTGGAAAGTATAGAGGGGATGTCAGAGGCAGGTTCTTTACGCAGAGAGTTGTGAGAGCATGGAATGCGTTGCCAGCAGCAGTTGTGGAAGCAAGGTCATTGGGGTCATTTAAGAGACTGCTGGACATGCATATGGTCACAGAAATTTGAGGGTGCATCCAGGAGGATCAATGGTCGGCACAACATTGTGGGCTGAAGGGCCTGTTCTGTGCTGTACTGTTCTATGTTCTATGTTTTTAGGGTAGGAAAACTGGTCTGACCTACATATGACTCCAGACCATTGACTTCTGGGACTTTTTTTATTTACTCATGGGTTATGGGCATCGCTGATTGGGCCATGATTTATTACCCGTCACTAGTTGCCCCTGAGAAGGTGGTGGCACCCTCTCAAATGACCTTGCAAGCCATTTATCTGTTTCAACTGCTGAATGGTTTTAAAAAGGGAACTGGGTACAGCAGTTCAAGATAGCAATTTGTCACCACTTTCTCAAGGGGAAGCTAGGGATGGGCATTAAGTACTGGCTCAGCCAATAACACCCACATTCTGTGGATAAAAAATAGATACTCGTTGGATGCCCTTTCACCTTAGCTTTCATTGAATCAGCCCACAACCAAAATACAGAATGATGCCAGGAAATAGTGTAAGCAACATTATTGTATCATCAAAACATTACACAGATGTTCAAACAACTTTGGGACACTGTTATTGCCACGCTTTGTGATTGGCTGATGTTAGTCATCTCCACTAACAACAGTGTATATCATGAAACTTTCTCTTCCCCTTTTCCTTTGCAGAGGTAAAAATCTATTTAAAATCCCAAAGTCCAATTAATTAATCTCACCGTGGCAACTAGTGAAATTTAAATTTAGTTGATATAATACAGAATGAAAAAACGCAGCAGATCATCATCAACTTTCGTACAAACCCATGCAGTTCAGTGGTGTCCTTTAGGGAGGGAAATCTGTCGTCCTAACCTAGCCGGGCCTACATGTCCCACAGCAATGTGGTTGACTGTTAACTGCCTTTTTAGGGATAGGTAATAAATGCTGGTCTAGCCAGCAACACACTAATCCCGTGAACAAATACATTTTTTAAAAACCCTTTTGCCAGAGGATAAAATGATTAAATCTTTTGAATGGCCGTGTTTGCTAAACCATGCTAAACTCTTCTTTTCCTCTCTTGACTGCAATATTACAGTGATAGGCAGATAACTCTGAAGGGGTCATCCAGAGGTGAAAGGTCTCCACGTCTTTTCGTCTGTTTGCCAGACAATCTGCTGTTGAGGTGCAGTGTCAGCCAACATGGGGAGGGGACAGAATCCTACCGTTCACACACTGTAGTGTTGTGGCAAAAAAACGCACTGCCTAGCCATTTGGCTGTTTGTCCTGCTCAGGCTTATGACCAGATCCTTGAGTCTAATATATTCATACCCCAGTGGCTGTGGTTCTTTGAGATAATGCTAGTGCTGTGTAACTGGACAAACGAGACTGCTGTTTTTAAACAGCATTTATCCAGGAAGCCAAAGGAGACATCGTTTGCTACAATTTATCCGCGAGACTCATTCATAGCAAACTGGGTTATTTGAATAGTCAAAGACAACAGCATGAGAAAGATCAGTGCCTATAGCACTCGATAGTTCTAACTTAGTTCAAGAGTTTGTGAGGAATAAAGTCGCCATTTATCTGGTGACTCGCAGAAGATATAAAAGGACAGCTTGAAAAGAACCATATTTTATTCACAGTTCATTTCTTGGCAGTTTAGGGAAGAAAAATGTTACTAAAATTGTCAAAAGAATCAATAATAAATTAGGATGTAAGTTTGGATTAATTTCTTTGAAGCTAATCTTCAAACCTCCAGATAAAAAAGCCAAGAGAGGCTAAAATACAATGCAGAAAACGCGCACACATTGTTGAAAACACAGTGGTGTAACACATTTGCAGCCATGAAAAAACAGACAACTAAAATATTTTTATAGCGTGGCTAGATTTTAGAGAGGAGGAGGGAAGAGTGCTTTGACCTGTGTGAAGGGGAACCCCTGCAGACATAACCATTCTGACCCATTGAATGGTCTGAATACGATAAATGCTGCTTTATCTTCTCTTGAAAGGAACAAGATAGAGAGGCCTAACTGCCTCGGCATGCTTAAATGGACAACTGTGCAATGTTTGAGCTGAGGGGGTGTTTGAAATCTGAGCAATCCAACAGACTAAGAGCTGCACAGGTCACCTGCTGCCCTCCAAGAGGATAGGCAGGGACCTTATAAGAAATTGCCCATGGTTGAATTGTAATACAAATTCCTTTCTCTACTGACTGGCCTCTTTCACCAGACCATGGCCTATAAAATTTTGTAAAAACAATTCCAAAAAAATTTTTTTCAAAGGGCAAGCGAGTGTGATGAAAGGCTTGACAGTTTTGACTTACAGTTCATGCTCTTCATTACTGGAAAATTGAATTGCGGGACTGTGTCTCAGCAATGTTTGTGATTGATCCAATGGTGTTCTTAAATAAAGCCTGGTTGTTGTTTTTTTTTGTTTTTGCTGCTGCTCACAGCTGTAAAACAGCAATGTGTTAGCTCTGCTGGTTTTAAATCATATTTTGCCTAAATTGTCAAGAGTGCAAGGGCGGTTCACACCTTGACTCGCCAAATAAATGGGGTCAGATATGGGCAATTTAAGCGGCATTCCAAAGCCCCCAGTATCAAAAGAGATTAGCCCAAATTCATCTGATAATGTCATGCTGTGCCCACGGAGATGGGAGGGGGAGTTACAGACCATTTGAATGGATGAAACTCATCAGGACTTTGACAGCAGCAGTGCTCGGATGCTGGCTGCCCAAGTGTGCTGTACTTGTATGAGCAGTGATTGCAAGGTCTGTGTGACTCCCCCCTTCCCCCAATCTGCAAACCCGCGTGCCCCCCCCCCCACCAACTTCTTCCCGACACCTTCCTCCACCCCCCCATCCCTTTCCCAAAATAGCCAGGGGCAGTTGAAAAATGCCTCCATCCACCTCCCTCATTGGTCGCCTGCTTAATTGCCACACAAGAGTCTGTGAAACATGGGCAGATGAGATGACATTCTGAGTTCCTGTCACTGGTGAAACCCACAACGCAGCACACACTAGTTGCTAGGAATCTGTCAGAAGCTGTTAGCAGTTGGCAGAAAGTTGCCCTGTGGCATTTCCTCGTGGCATCAGCAAAAAAAAACTGAGCACAAATCAGCTAGAGGAGCCTGCTGCTGTACTAATGAGGCTGTAAGCTTGTTTATGGACTAGCATCATTTCTGTGATTATTTCCACCTTTTCGGCTCTCCCTTCATAATTCACCTATGCTTTGGAAGCAGGGGGAAGTCAGAGCTAGGAATGAAGTCAGCGCTGATATTTTGCAAATGTGGCCTGTAGCTGCAGCCATATGGCACTCTTTGAGTGAGCTGGTTGGAGTCTGGAAAGACAGAGAGAGGGAGAAAGAGAGGAAAAGAAATTAGCCCCAGACCTCACAGAGATGCGATCAAATTACAGCGAAAATGGGAATGCCAATAAAATTGATGCTCTTGAGTTTTCTCTAAGGCTTCAGCTCTCAGAGGTCAGTTGTATGAGAAAAGTTAGAAAAGAATAGATTTTTTAAAAGTGTTTAAAGGGAACAATAAAAATATAAGGGAAGGAAAGTGCCTGTGGACACAATAGCTTCCTTTAGTACTGATGCAGGTGAGGGTCTCACCCACATCTTCGACCCACCTCCAGCACAGCTGAGTTATCTCTCCGTTTCTCTTTGCCATCTCTGAACCTGAGGATTTGAAAGTATTTGCTCGGAATGAGGATCTTGTCTTTGATTACAAGCTGGCAGCACAATTCGTCTCCCAGATGAAAGCAAACCTCCTCTGTTCGCCTGAAAACAGTGGGAAGAGCAAAATGTGCATGAAAGCTGAAGCAGTGTGTTTTTTGTTGGGGGGTGTGCATGGAACTGGTGCTAATGATGTAACCAAGACCAGTTGTTTGGGGTAAGTCCGTCTTTTCAGATTGACTGAGGGGCGTATTGTCCTCACTTCAATAACAAAAGCTTCTGCCATTGTTTCGACATAAGTCTTTACTTAAAATTTCTGTTTCTAGTGTGTGGGAGCTTTCATGACATAAGTGAAACAGGAAAGGTACTGGTGAGTGTTTTATATGGAATGCAGAAAGCCTTTCCTTCTCCTAATGGTGTGTATAATTCAGGTGCCCTGAAGGCATGCTTTCAGGAATTCTTTTGCCTGAGGTAATGGGAAGCAAAGACTGTTTTAAAGCCTTGATTATTCTATTGATGCACAAAGATGGAAAAAGTCATCTCTGGATTATAGTAGATATTTCCATAAATTATCAATGAATTCTTCTCTAGTGAGGCAGTGGCGCATTACTAGTAAATGAATTTGAAGGCTTTTTTGGCACAGATGGAAAGTTATGTGTAAAAGGGAGGGTTGGTGCAGAAATATTAGGGTGGGGGAAGGGTATGCCATTAGATTGGATGCTGTGACAGATTCTGGATCAATAATCTGTACCCATGACTTCTATTCTTAATTGTGTTGAATAATCTAGTGTTTGCAGTATTTATGTTCCTATTTGAGCAGCTGTTGATTTTTTTTTCTTTTTGTGTTCCTTTAATAAATTATAATGAGGGCGAAATAAATTGCCTTTGCCTCCCAACTCCCAGCATTCACCTCAGACTCAATGACAGTAAAACAGTACGTGCTGTATTCTTGATGCGTTATTAATGAAGCAGCGAGTGTTTTTTTGTTTTGTCCTTAACTCCAGTAAATGACAGTCCATTTCTGGCTGTTATTTTTAAGCACTTTCAAGCCCACATTAACTTAGCAAATTGTTTGCATTTCTTATTTGCTACTAGTTTTAATGCCCGTCAGGAATAAAACAGGGAAAATGAAAGACTTTGCATCTAGTGTCTGCCTCATACACTGTCAGGTCAGAAATAATATAGATTCATTGTCTGTGCCTCTGCACTCAGACTAACCTTTTGCCTCAGAATGGCACCCCCTACTGCACTGGTGCAGAACCTTCATTCCCCATGCTGTCTGGCCTTATTCTGACTTGTAGCTCCTACTGAGGGGATGGTCAGTTTCATGCTGTGAATTTGTATACACGGAGGACAAATCTGCAACTACCCAAACCCCAAATCGAATAGGACTGCTTAGACTTCCTGACCCCCGCGTCTGAGAACGGAGAAGCCGGCTTCACAGATTTAAGCAGCTCGTTAACTCTGTAGAGGTTGGAGAAAGTGAAAGAGTGTCAACAATGTTTGTTTTATTCTGCGCTGAAGCTTAAGTGTAGGTGTGTAAATTGGTGCGGGGACTGAAAATCAGCACTCCACCCCGCCATAATTTTCACAGTGGAAATTAAAAAAAGGGAATGTGGGACCTTGTGGCGAGTGCTCCTGGAGTAGCCTACGTGTTAATGACTTGTACCTGTTCCCAACTCTACAGGTGGGATCTTTTACCACTTGGCTATGTACAAATACCTCATTGTTAATTATAGTAATCCACGTGGCTGTACTGTCTGTGTACTGTGTGCCGCATTGTCATAAGCTGTGTTGCAAAGATTCAGGTGAGAGCAATAATGGTCTCAAACTCTCAATCTTTGGCATGGACATTAAAGCCATTCATGCCGTCCAAACTGTGTGTTATGTGCCCAGTGTAAGGACAGGCAGATGGTTTGAGCCTGTGCCTGAAATGTTCCTTGTTTCAGTAGCTCTCTAGCAATGCTGCCCTGCAGACTTTCCGAGGACTGTACAAGTCCGATGTGAAGCGAATAACTGGGCCATTCCAGCTGTTTCCAGGCAAGTTCTGGGTTTTCTTGTGCTTCAGTAAGACCTGGGCACAGCGGGCATGTTCTGGCCTCCCCTTACAATGTAAACAATGAAGAAGAGCAAGGAGTAGGTTAAGTGTCCAAGCAAGGAGCAGTGAGGAGTAGAGTGTTGAAATGGGTGTCCCTGTGACAATTTTGTCTTTGACTCAGAGTAGTGAAGTAACTGAGGAAGTGACATGGGGTTGGAGAAGTAATGCTTGTTCCCATGGTGTGTAGCACCAAATGGAGAAGTAGATTTTTATGAGTTGCCTTTGTGTGCCACTTTGCAAACCAGACTGCTTTTATGTCTCAGTGTTGGAAAGTGAAAGCTAACTTATTTTGAATTTCCTAATCATTCATGCTGACATCACAGCAGCACCTGAACATGAATGTACCCTGTGTATCTGGAGAATGTAGGAAAAACAGAAATCTCCTGGTTTTGTGCAATCTAAAGGAATAAAAGTGGCTATGTACAAGTATCTCATTGTTAATTATAGTAACCCATGTGGCCGTACTGTGTGCCGCATTGTCATAAGCTGCAGTGTGAAGATTCAGGTGAGAACAATAATGGTCTCAAACTGTCAATCCTGGCATGGATGTTAAAGCCATTCATGCGAATCAAAGAGTGTGTTATGTGCCCAGGCAGATGCTTTAAGTCTGTGCCTGAAATGTTCCTTGTTCGGTAGCTCTCCTGCAATTCTGCACTGTAGACTTCCAGAGGACTGTACAAGAGGTTGCGTTAAAACTGCATCTTTAATGTACTTACAGGTGACGGCTTGGACAACAGTGTAGCTTCACCAAGTACGGGAGATGATGACGACCCCGACAAGGATAAAAAACGTCAGAAAAAGCGAGGGATCTTCCCAAAGGTAGCCACAAACATCATGCGAGCATGGTTGTTCCAACACCTAACAGTAAGTGAACCATACATCGATACAGCTTGAGATGTGTTTGGATGACAGAGGGCAGCTCTTTATTGTGTTCTGCTGTGTAGGCTGTCCGGTTGGAGCACTTCGAATAAAAACTTGGGTGGGGGGAGGATTGCACACCTACTTTGGAAGCTATCCGAATATCTCCTTAACTCATCAGAAGGTGATTGGCTGTTTTCCCCCTGACTGGCTGATGTCATCGTTGCAGCAGTCGCTGGAACTTGTGCAGTTGGTCAGGTGAAAGCAATGCAAGGGGTCAGGTAGCTCAGTTGGCTAGCTGGCTGGTTTGTGATGTCGAGTGACACCAACAGAATGCGTTCAATTCCTGCTCCCGGTTGAGGTTACTATGAAGGACTGACCCCCTCACCCGAGGTGTGCAGAGTCTCAGGTTAAACTCACCACCAGTCATCTCTCTCTGGAACTATGGTGACTCTATCTAGCAAAGCTAGCTCTGGGTTTTACTCCCAGGGAGAGGGAATTGAACACCAAAGTCGGTGAGTCTTGGTTAGAGCGCACTTTTTATGCTCATTTCTGGACATCTTATTAGAGATAGGATGATGTGCCGGTGTTGGACTGGGATAAACAAGGTCAGAAATCACACAGCACCAGGCTATAGCCCAACAGCAACAAAAACAAGGTTGCTGGAAAAGCTCGGAGATAATGGGAACTGCAGATGCTGGAAAATCCAAGATAACAAAGTGTGAGGCTGGATGAACACAGCAGGCCAAGCAGCATCTCAGGAGCGCAAAAGCTGACATTTCAGGCCTAGACCCTTCATCAGAGAGCAAGGGTTTAGGCCTGAAACATCAGCTTTTGTGCTCCTGAGATGCTGCTTGGCCTACTGTGTTCATCCAGCTCCACACTTTGTTATGTTGCCTGAAAAGCTGAGCAGGTCTGGCAGCTTTTGTGAAGGAAGAAGCAGAGTTAACATTTTGGGCCCAGTGACCCTTCCTCAGAACTTTAGTCCAACAGGTTTATTTGAAAACACAAGCTTTTGGAGCAAGGCAAAGCTATGGTGCAGGAAGATTTATGAAGATAATACCGGAAATCTGCGGCTTTGTGTTGGGGAAGAATCAACTGCCAGGGTCTCTTTGCTTTTGATAACTGAAGGCTGAGAGGTGACTTTAAAATGAGGAACGGTATTGATGGAGTGGTTGCAGAGATATTGTCTCCTCTAGAGTGGAAGAGTATAGCGAGAAGGAATCAGTGTAAGATAGCCACCGAATAACCCAAGAGGGAATTGAGAAGGAGCTTCACCATTGCAGAGAACGGTGTGAATATGGATTTCAGGAACAGGGATAATGTGAATAATATTGATTTAAGACAAAACCATAGGAGAAGGGATTTAGATGAGGAGAAAAATGAGAGGACTCTCAAGGAGGAATGTAAAAACCAGCATGAGCTGTTTGGTTGGGCCGAATGGCCTGTTTCCGTGTCCCGTGTCCTGGATTGGCTTTCTGGTCTTTAATCACTGGCTATGACTTAAGTTATTGAAATTTGTAAAACCTCAATGGGTCAGAAAAAGTTTAGAAGGAGTGTGTCCAAAATAAAAACAGGATTCCCTAATTCGTGACAAGTTGAGTAGCTTTGAAGTGAAAACTCTAACGAGCTAAAATATTAGGTAAAGACAATGAAAAAGTATAGGTGATTGTCCTTGGTAAGGGGATGCTAAGAGTGAAAACTGGTTGTTATTTTGTTTTAACCATGGCTATTTCTTGAGGTTCTCCATTTATCCTCTGTAGAGGTACAGTTCCAAGCTTGTTGATGGTTTGGAATGTCAGAGATAGATAGCCAGGATTCTGTTTGGTGGCAGCTGGTAACTTAGCTGGTAAATCACATGGACTAGCCACCCAGAGACCCCAGGTTAATGCGCTGTGAATGTGGGTTACCATTCCCACCATGGCAGTTGGTGAAATTTAAATCCAATTTATAAATTCTGGAGTGTGAAACTAGTCTTGGCCAGGGTGCCCATGAATTGGTAGTCATAGAAGTCTATCTAGTTCACTCATGCCCTTTAGGGAGAGAAATCTGCCATCCTTACTTCGTCTGGCCTCCATGTGACTTCAGACCCGCAGCAATGTGGCTGGCTCTTAACCGTCCTCTGAAATGGTCAGTCAGGTCTCCCAGTTGAAAGTCAATCAGGGATTGGCGACAGTTGCTGGTCCAGCCAACAATGCTGCCATCCCACAAGAGAATAAGTACTGACAGTGCACCCAGAAATTTGCATCAGACCTTGGCGTTTGGGTATCTCTCGCTGACTGTGGGGAAGGAAGAGTGCGTCATGTGTCCATGAGTGACCAATACGTGGAGTTCAATGTTGTTGAGTGTTACATCATTGACTTTGGGTCCAGGAAGAAAAAAAATCACAGCATTTTCCTGATGGTGAGAGCATTGGAAGCCTTGGGCCATTAAGGAGTTCTATATATCCATGTATAAAAATCACTCAATGCTGGCCGAGAAGTGTTCAAAGTAATCAAAAAGGCCAATTTAATGAACTGTGGCCTTCATCCCAAGTGGGGTTGGAATACAAAGGGGAAGGAAATGATAGAGCAGATGGATATAATCTGGATGTAATGTTTGTTTAGTTCTGGGCTGCAGACTTCAGGCAGGATATTGTGGTCTGTTGGGACAAAAAAACTTCTGTTTTTTTTTGTTTTCTGGGGGCTCCACTTGAGTTGCACTTCTTTTTTGATTCTTGGGGTTTACATTTTGGTTTACAGGGCCTACGTTTTCACTCTCACTAGTCTTAGAAGCAGGCCATTTGGCCCATCAACTCTGTGCTGACCGTCTGAAATTCATCCACCCCAGCATCCACCCCCACCCCCAACCCTGTCCCTGTAACCCTGCATTTTCCACGGCTTGTTAACCTAGCCTGCCTATCCCTGGACAGCACGGTCAGTTTAAATTTACTCAGTGATGCAGTCATGTCGTAACATTCCCTTCTGTATCTGTGTTGTTGGTGTATGTGGAATTTGAATTTGCGCAAAAGCAGAATTGTAAGAATTCACCAATATCCTCAGTAATTATCAACCACCCAGTAAACGTAAAGGCACAGCACACAGGGAAGTCATTAACTTCCTGGACACCACAGTGCTTAAATGAGACATATGTTAGCAACAAAGTTTTATTCAAAATAACTGATATACACTTCAGCACTTCAGAAGGAAAACACATAAAAGCCTGGGTTATATTCCTATGGAATTGGAAGATTGAAGAGTAATTAAAGTGAGGTGTTTAAAATGATGAATGGATAAAATAGGGCAGATGCAGGGACTCTTGTGGTGTAATGGTAGTGTTCATACCTCTGAGGCAGCAACCCAGGTTCAAGTCCTTCCTGTTCCAAAACTGTGTTGTAATATCGCTGAATAGGTTGATTAGGGAAATACCCAGGGTAGAGCAAGGATAGACTTTAAAAATATATAGTAAATGCAAGGCTGTTGTGATGGAGTGGTAGTGTCCTGAACTCTGAGCTAGGAGACCTGGGTTCAAGTCCCACCTGCTCCTGAGGTATGCCTTAACATCTCTGGATCATTGATTGAAAAGCATCTACTGTAGATGCAGCAACACCATTCCCTCAGATAGGGTGGAGAGGGCACTGAGTGAGTGAAATCAGGAAGAACTTGCACACAAGTAAGATAAGGCCATTTGGCCGCTTGAGACTTCTACATCATTCAGCATGATCACAGCTGATCTGAGAATAACACGAGTCCACATTCCTGCCTAATCTTACAACCCCTTGCTTAACTAGAATCTTATCTACCTCTGTCTTAAAACTATTCAAGGGCTCTGTGTCTGCCAACTTTTCGAGAAGGAGTTCCAAAGACTCTGAACACTCTGAGCGAGAACAGAAATTGCTTGATCTCTGTTTTAAACGGCATTTTTAGACATGACCCTTACTTCTTGATTCTCCCATAGGAGGAAGCATCCTTGCCACATCCTCATTACACAAGGCTAGTGGAAAATTGGAACTCTGTCCCTCAAAATATCCATAGATGACAAGAGATAACACAGTGTGGAGCTGAAGGAACACAGCAGGCCAGGCAGCATCAGGGGAGCAGTAAAGCTGACGATTCGGGTCGGGACCCCTCTTCAGAGTCCTGAACTGAAACGTCAGCTTTCCTGTTCCTCTGATGCTGCCTGGCCTGCTGTGTTCCTCCAGCTCCACACTATGTTATCTCTGACTCCAGCATCGGCACTTCTTACTATCATAGATGACAAGCGTCAGTTTCAGGCCTGACCTGAGGGAAATGTTTTTCTTTGTATTTACAGATGTACAGTAAATTATTGATTATTTAACTCCCAAATCCTGTCCCACCATCTACAAGGCACAAGTCAGGAGTGTGATGGAATACTCCCCACTTGCCTGGATGGGTGCAGCCCCAACAACACTCAAGCAGCTTGACTCCATCCAGGACAAAGCAGCCCGATTGGAATTCTATCCACGTTATTAAAAATTCATTTATTTTGTCCGGCTTATTTTGAAAAGGATTGAGACAAAGGGTCTCAGAAGTAAATTATTAAAAGTCAAATCACGTTCCCATCAGGATCACTTCAGATAGTAGCCAAGTATAGTTTCCAAATGGAATAGAGAAGGTGTAGACATTGAAATCACTTTAGAAGTAAGTGGATCCTGAAAGAGGATGTACGGGTGGTTTTTCTGGGTCATTCTGAATGCTTGAATGGCCTTCCTTATCTGTAATTATCTTGTAATCCTGTGATAGCAATTAGAAGTCAAAATCCAGGCTGACTTTCCACTTCCTAATCTGCATTCAGCAAGACCATCTGTCCTCCTCATTACTGCTACCTTGACCAAGGATCTCAATCATCAGCGAACTCCGATCAGCGAACCTTACTCTCCTGGTAGAGTCATTTCCATTTCTTGGCATTGTTCCACAGACATTGCAGGGAACATTAAAAGTTGAACTTGGCCAATTTAAGGTCTTCTTAGGCTCTTTTGCTCATTTCTTTATTTGTAAGTCTCATTCGCCCATCAGGCCTGTGCTTAATCATCTTCATTAGCTGACTTCATTCACAAAACTCTCATCCTTCCTAACAAACCCCTCCATGACCATGCCACACCTCCATCTCAGTAACTTTCTTCAGCCTGGGAGCACTCCTGGAGGCAGGCATGGTGGGCACTGTGGTTAGCATTGTTGCCTCACAACATCATGGACATGGGTTCAATACCACTGTCAGGCGACTGTGTGCACACAGTTCTGTATAAATATAAATTGCCAAAATGACAGGGAGGAGGGCCAGTCAAGAAACAATTATAAAGGTACTTCTGAAAAATCAAGAACTTTTCTTTTCCCAGTTTGGCAGTGCATTCCTAGGGCAGCAGCTAGGAGGATAGGCAAGTGAGAATTGAACTGCCTACTTGTACAAATTTACAGTTATCCACTTTGTTTAGCTCACAGCTCTTCATTACAAACAGAAGTATTTTCTGGCAGTGCAAATTACTTTTGCACTGCCCTGTGGCTGCGTGGGTTTCCTCCGGGTGCTCCGGTTTCCTCCCACAGTCCAAAGATGTGCAGGTTAGGAGGATTGGCCGTGTTAAATTGCCCCTTAGTCTCCAGGGATGTGCAGGTTTAGTGGATTAGCCATGGGAATTACAGGGATAGTATGGGGGTGTGGGTCTCAGTGGGATGCTGTTGGGAGGGGTGGTGTGGATTCAATGGGCCAAATAGCTTGCTTACACACTGTGAGGATTCTACAATTTCAGAGTTTGTTTAGTCCGCTGTTGGTCATTGTACCTTCATCCATCCCTAAGCTCTGGTATTTTCTGCCTCTTTACTTTTGCTTTCTGATAATGTTCTTTAAAACCTGCATTGACCATGCTTCTGGTTATTTGCCCTGATACCCCTTAAAAGACAGGGTTTCAGATTTAGTTCTTTGATGCTCCCATGTATTTGCTTTAAGATGCTTCTTTTTAAGTGAGAAGTTCTGTATAAATATAAATTGCCAAAATGACAGGGAGGAGGGCCAGTTAAGAAACAATTATAAAGGTACTTCTGAAAAATCAAGAACTTTTCTTTTCCCAGTTTGGCAGTGCATTCCTAGGGCAGCAGCTAGGAGGATAGGCAAGTGAGAATTGAACTGCCTACTTGTACAAATTTACAGTTATCCACTTTGTTTAGCTCACAGCTCTTCATTACAAACAGAAGTATTTTCTGGCAGTGCAAATTACTTTCACCAGCAATATTTACCAGCGTTTCTCCTCCACTCATGCCCTCTTTGCTTTGGAACTCCATGAGGTATCTGCAGACGGTCAATCTTGAAAAGGGGTTTGAAGAACCTGCAGCAGGCAATGCTAAATTAGAGAAAGCAACCAGTTTGATAGCACTGGACTGTTTCAGGGATGGTAGTCAATTATGAAAGAATAGCTCAGATGGAACAAAATAACAACAACATGATTTTCAAAAGCAGAAACTTGGTCGCAGCATCTTTACATCAATATCTCACCAGAACTCAAAAGCAGTTTTGTCAGATTGTTACCTTCCAGCCCTGACATGCAAAGCTTACTACTGTTCATTCCCACAACTACGAAGGAAAATAACAAAGTGCACTCAGACCTTACTTACTCTGTAGATCTTGTCAGAACAGAATAAGAGTTTATTGTGCATATTCTGCTTGCATTCATTCCCAAGTTCTGAAGTGCAGAGGAGATAGCATTGTGGCCCCATGTGAGCTGCTATAAAAATTCATGTACGGATTAACTGATGAAGCAAAATGACAAAGTATTAAGCACTCACTAAACTTTTACTATCGCCTGCTACACATGTGCATCCAGATATTTTTGAATATTTTAATGATCCAGACACCGGGGCTGAGAAAATCTTGAACACTGAGCTGTTGGGCATTCATTCATGTCAGTAATGTCATTTTGTAATAGTGTTGTATCAAGTTGGAATCAAAGTGTTTTCTGATGAAATGTGCAAATAGCTTGTTAGTGCTATATCGCAGTGTGGGTTTATCAACAGCAAACACAGGAAATACTGGAAAAACTCAGCAGGTCTGGCAGCTTTTGTGGAGAGAGAAACAGAGTTAACATTTTGAGTCCAGTATCATGCTTCTGCAGAACTGAAATGTGTTGGAAATTTTTTTTATATACTTTCAATGGAGACAGAGGCCCAGTGCATAACCGTTGCTTTTCTTATTAATTTATGGGATGTGGGCAATGCTGGCTAACCAGCATTTATTGCCCATGCCTATTTGCTCAGATGCCAGTTCAGAGTCTACACATTGCTGTGGGTCTGGAGTCACATGTAGGCCAGACTGGATAAGCATGGTAGTTTCCTTCCCTGAAGGATATCAGTGAATCAGATGAGTTTTACTGACAATTAACACTGGTTTCATGGTCATTGTTAGACTCTTAATTCCAGATTTTTCTTATAAATTCAAATTCCACCATCTGCTGTTCTACTATCTTCGACACTTCCACCAGGATGAGGGAAATGCCTCCCTGGGGTCTGCTGCTACATTCTATATCCTCCAGAGAGCAGCAATGATCCTTTCAATATTCTTTTTAATGTTTGTTCAGATAAATATTGATAAACAGTCATTGTATGTGAAGATACCTTAAGCCACTATTAGAATCACAAAGCTCAGCTAACTGTGATACTCTTGAGGTGCTTGAGTTCTGCCTGTAAATAAAAACTGTGAGACATTGACCTACTTTCTGCTCTGCCATGCAGTGGGACCAAATCTAACAGATTGACGTGAACGCACAAATACTTAGACCAATGTTTTCTGTGACCGTTTTTCCCAAACCTTATCACTTTATAACAGTGATAATGGGAACTGCAGATGCTGGAGAATCCGGGATAACAAAGTGTGGAGCTGGATGAACACTGCAGGCCAAGCAGCATCTCCTAAGATGCTGTTTGACCTGCTGTGTTCATCCACCTCCACACTTTGCTATCCCACTTTGTAACAGTGAAGCCCAAAGAACAGTCAGCAGTCTTACTAAACGAAACAGGGCATGCAGGGGTCGCAGTCCAAGAATAAGGGGTGAGCCATTCAGGATTGAGATGAGGAGGAGTTTCTTCGCTCAGAGAGCTGTGAACCTGTGGAATTCTCTACCACAGGAAGCTGCTGGGACCAGTTCATTGGATATATTCAAGAGGGAGCTGGTTTTGGGCCGTGTGGCTAAAAGGATTAAGGGGTATGAGGGAAAAGCAGGAGTGGGATACTGAAATTGCATAATCAGCCATAGTAATATGGAATGGTGGTGCAGGCTTGAAGGGCTGAATGGCCCACTCCTGCACCTAATTTCTATGTTTTCATACATCATATTGATAATGATCATAGGCCACTTTGAAAGACAAACGGCTATAATAAAATTATTCAATTCCTCCCAAACAGAAAATCATCCCTACTACTTGCTTCGAATAAATAGATCCGTTATCAAGACAGTGTTGACAAGAATATTATTTTATCACACCTCTGTATTGTTTGGGAGAATGACCTCCCTAGCTTTTCTAACACGCCTCTGCTTTTTGACTCCAGTGAAATCTCAATTTAGAAAAAAGGGGTTTTCTTTTGTTGAAAATGAACAAGTGCGACTGACTCAGCATATCATTCCACCGCTCCCCATCACCATCACAGCCTGACTCTCAGTTCCCCTTCACCAAGGGAATCACAGTGCCTTCTCCCCAAGGTTTAATTTTCAACTCCTTCCCCTCCTTCCCAAGCCAGCATCTCCCTGAAAGCGCCCTTTCCCCAGACACGGCCAATCGCCAGGCTGCAGAGGCTCAAGAAGGCAGCCAACAGCCACCTTCTCAACTAGGGACGGGCAATAAATTCTGGGCCCAGCCAGCAATGCCCGTCCCTACAGATGAATTTTTAAAAAAATGACTGTGTGCTGTATATAGACCTACACTGTCCTTGGAAGTGAATTCTGAGATTTTTGACCCAGCAACACTGATGGAATGGTGATATATTTCCAAGTCAGGATGGTGAGTGGCTTGGAGGGGAACTTGCAGGGGTGGTGTTCCCATGTGTCTGCTGCCCTTGTCCTTCTGTATGGAAATGGTCATGGGTTTGGAAGGTGCTGTCTGAGGATCTTTGGTGAGTTTCTGCAGTGCACCTTGTAGACGGTACATACTGCTGCTGCTGAGTGTCAGTGGTGGAGGGAGTGGATGTGGTTCCAAGTCACTTCAAGTGTTCTCTGTTAAATGCAGTCAGGTTCTCATGCCCATTGATGCAGTGAGTTCTAGACACCCACCATCCCCTGGGTGAAACATTTTCACCTCAACTCTGCACAGAAGTGAACAATGTAGGACTGTGGGCCGTTGTTCCAGAAATTGGATGCAACGACGGACGAATTGGCGAAGCTTTAAGGCACTCTGTATTAGCGACTAACTTCATAATTGTTGAATTTTCACGCTTGACTGAGACTGAGATAAGATTACTTAAAAAAAAACTCGATGATATAGCAGTTCAGGTTTTGTGACAACATGTGATTGCTTTCAAAACTGTTATTTTTCTGCCTTATCTTTTATGGGTTCGCCAAGGTTTGAGCCATTGTCAGCTCCAGGGATGTTTTTACATGAACTCCGAAGTACTTTCATTCATTTCTGTGTTAATGTGCACAGACTATGATGTGTACTGTCAGTGCTACTTAAATCTGTCCTCTCTACAACCGGTACTGGCGACGATCGACAGGTTTGAGATACTGGGGGTTGTATTTGCAACCTCACATTGTAGATGCGTTCCTCGTTGGGAGTAGATTGAGGCTTGTTATTTTCAGTAAGGTAAAGAAACTGAGTTTTTAATCTGCAATGTTTCAATCCTCTGATGACTGACTCACTTTGTTCAGTGGAATTTTTTTGATAATATTGCTAGGACAGAACAGGACAGAGAAAAATCGAATACAATAACTGTTGTATTGACCGTGCTGAAGCCTGTCCAGTTCCATAAAGAATTACAGTATCACAACTACAAAGTTTAGACCATAAGACATAAGGGCAGGAGTAGATCATTTAGCCCATTTATACGGTGCTGCCATTCAATGAGATCATGGCCGATCTGATAATCCTCAACTCCACTTTCCTGCCTTTTCCCCGCAACCTTCGATTCCCTTACGGCTTAAAAACACTGTCCATCTCAGCCTTGGAATGTGGAGAACTTCCACAGATTCGCTATCTACTGAGATAAGAAATTCCACCCGATCTCTGCCTTAAATATACAACACCTTACTCTGAGATGATGCACTCTGGTCCTAGATTCTCCCGCCAGGCCAAATAGCCTTTTTGCATCAGAGATAATGGGAACTGCAGATGCTGGAGAATCCAAGATAATAAAGTGTGAAGCTGGATGAACACAGCAGGCCAAGCAGCATCTCAGGAGCACAAAAGCTGTGAGATGCTGCTTGGCCTGCTGTGTTCATCCAGCTTCACACTTTATTATCTCAGCCTTTTTGCATCTACCCTGGCAAGCCCCCAAAAAATCTTGAATGTTTCAATAAGGTTGCTGCTCATTCTTCTACATTCCAATAAGCACAAGCTCAATCTACTCACCTCTCCTCATAAGACAGTCCCTCCATATCTGGTGTCAGCCTAGTGGACCTTCTCTGGATTGCTTCCAATATCAGTGTATCTTTTTGGCAATATAAGGGGCCCAGAATTGTCTACAGTATTCCAACTGTAGTCTCACTAGTTCCTTGTATAGTTTTACCAAGACCTCCTTACTTTGACATTACATTCCCTTTGAATTAACAAGCCAGTCAATGACCACTACTTCAACTGAATAAATTGACTGCAGATTTGTTAAGGATTGCTTTAACTGCTTAAGGATCAACTGAGATTTTTGTTTGCCTATTTTGGTTTATTTATCTTCCTGGGGTTGGGTGATAGCCTAGTGATATTGTCAGTAGAATATTAATCCAGAGATCCAGTTAATATTCAGGGGACCTGGGTTTGAATCACACCACAGCTGATGGTGGAATTTAAATTTAATAAAAATCTGGAATTAATCCATTGTTGATTGTTAGAGAAGCCCACCTGGTTCACTGATGTTCTTTAGGGAAGGAACATAAGAACTAGGAGCAGGAGTAGGCCATCGGCCCATCGAGCCTGCCCCACCATTTAATAAGATCATGGCTGATCTTTTTGAGAATCAGCTCCACTTACCCGCCCTCTCACCATAACCCTTAATTCCCTTACTGTTCAAAAATTTGTTTAGCCTTGTCTTAAACACATTCGCCGAGTTATCTTCAACTGCTTCACTGGGCGGGGAATTTCACAGATTCACAGCCCTTTGGGTGAAGAAGTTCCTCCTGACCTCAGTCCTACATCTGCTTCCCTTTATTTTGAGGTGATGCCCTCTAGTCCTTGTTTCACCTGCTAGCAGAAACAACCTCCCTGCCTTCACCTTATCTATTCCCTTCATAATCTTGTATGTTTCTGTAAGATCTCCCAATCCCCATGGAAACTGCCATCCTTACCCAGTCTGACCTACATGTGATTCCAGACCCACAGTAATTTGGTTGATTTGTAACTGCCCTCTGGGAAATTAGGGATGGGCAGTCCTCATCCCTGAATGAACTTTTAAAAATTCCTTGGAACTGTTACAGTGAAGAAGGATGCAGTTCACCTCATTGTGTCTGTGTCAGCTCCCAAATGTGCATCACTTTTGAGTGCCATTCTCTCTGTAACCCTGCATGTTGTTTCTTCTCAAATAACTATCTAATTCCTTGTTGAAAGCCTCAGTTGACCCTGATTCACCACACTCTCATTCTCACACAGAGTCCACACCCTAACCAAGAGTTCTATGCAGAAGCTTTCTTCTGTATATCTTGCTTTTTTTGCTAATGGCATTAAATCTGTCCCCCTTCACCTTTGCACCTCCATTTCCAATTCCCGCACCTTAGAACAGTTTCTCTCTCTCTCTCTCTCTCTCTCTCTCTCTGTCACTATTTGGTTGTATCTTGGATGACTCTAGGGTACTTCAGGTGGTCTCTTCACCCAGGCGTGTAGGAACCTGGTTTGACCATTGTGGCAAGGATGAGTTCCAAGAAATAGTTAATGAAACAGTTCTTAAAATGCCAATGTCTTTTTGGAATAAAATGAAACAAGTTATTGTGGTATTGCTGGAAGGAAGGTGAGACCTTTTGTTTATTTCATTTTGAGGGATGTCATGTACATCAGGTCAAACTTGTTACATGAGATTTCTTTTCTCATGCCTTCAGTGTGAGTAGAAGCCAAATAAGCAGGTAACTGGAAATTAACGATGCCACAAGCCTTGGCAGGACAGACTTCTCCTTTGAGATAATATTTAGTAACTAAAGAAAGACCTGTGTGCCTCTTGCAGGTGCAAATTTGTGACAATAACCACCTCTTTATCTTAATAACAGCTCCCAACGTGTGAAACCTACTGCACGAGTCAGAAAGTGAATGTTCGAAATTTGAGCTCATTCAGCCCCATGTAGTTAGTGTTTATAACACAGGGTTATCACATGGTTGCCTTTGGTCAAAAATAAATTTTCAGAAGTCTTCCCACCCATTTTTGACCGCCTCCCCCCCAACTGCACCAACCCTCCCCTTTTCCACTACCACCCCTTGCTGCTTTCTGTTTTCATGTTGAATTTATCGAGAAGTAAATTGTAAGGATGAAGCACTGCCTGACTTCCCACTCTGTTCTTTCTTTTGCACACAGCTCCCCAGAAGAATGCCAATTTGTAAAATTATGTGATAGAGTAATTAGCGAAAGCCAGAGCTTTCTGATTGCTGCCATGCGCACTCATTCAAAGCATCTTAAACACTGCAGTAATACGCTAACAGGCTGCAGAAAGTGCCCTGGTTTATTTGTAAATAAGACTGCAGGAGAACCACATATGAAAGCACTCAAAACACTACCTCATGAATTAGTCACAGTAAAGCTTTTGAGATCTGTAAAATGCACATGTAAAATCTGAGCTGAAAAAGCTGCATGCCTCTTATAATATAATTAGGATCTAATTTACCACCCTTTGCACACAGATGTAATAACGTCTAGATATTTATTTTCTCCTTAAGCACATTACATGTACCTCTGCAAAGCAGTTATTGAACAGAAACAGGTGTGTGAATCCCTAATTCATTTCTTCACTATAAACACAGAGCAGTTTAGAAGAAATATTTACCAAAAGGACGTAGCAGAAAGAAATGAGAATGCCAGTAAATGACATGTTAATGGACAGTTGCCCTTTACTTACTGATGGATTTTGTGATGGTTAAGTAAATTAAGGCAAATGCAAGAAGAATCAATAGCCATGCAGAGGCCTGGCTGAGGCTTGTAGACTATAGACAGAATGACAGATGTTCTGCATATGACCTCGCTAAGAATTAATGCTTGTAGTACTAGGCACACGTTGAACTTTTTTTTACTCCACTGAATTTTTTTTTGCTCGAACACTGCAAACCCATGGTAATTATCAGAAGCTATGCTTGTAACACTGCTTATGCACAAAATAAATTTATGGATGTATTTTAATATACAACAATTTGGTCAAATTTATATATAGATGTTTATATGCCTGTGTCAAATTGCCTAAATCCTTTTATTGATTCCTTTACTATTCTTATGTGAACATTTTAAACATTTGACCCATTCAACCCTGTTGAAAATTGCTGAACTCTGTCGGAGGGCAATCTATTTAGTGTGGTGTATGGCATTAGGAAAATCAGATGTTGTGAAGTCCCGTTCTTTCTTTCAAATATTATTTCTCTTGAGGAGAAATGCCTGATAAAGTCGGAAATGTGCATCCAGGCATCCAACTGGATGAAAATTCATGAAATTATTTAAATATTTGTAGATACTAACATCTGGCTTCATACCTCACATTTCCGAGTTGTAAGTTGCCTGAGTTCCCAGAGTCTGCCCACCATCGACAAGACACAAGCTATGAGTGTGATGGAATACTCCCCATTTGCCCTGGATGGGTGCAGTCCCAACAATACTTAAGAAGCTTGACGCTATCCAGGACAAAGCAACCCTTTTGACAGGCACCACATCCACAAACACCCATTCCTTCTACCACCGAAGCTCAGTAGTAGCAGTGTGTACTCTATTCAAGATGCGCTGTAGAAATTCACCAAAGCTCCTTTGTCTGCAACTTCCAAACTCATGACAACTTTCATCTAAAAGGACAAGGGCATCAGATACGTGGGAACACTGTCCCCTTTAGGCTCCCCCCGAGCCACTCATCATCCTGACTTGAAAATGTATCGCTCTTCCTTAAGTGTCACTGACTGAAAATCCTGGAACCTCTTGCCTTAGAGTATGGAATATTCCCACATTACATAGATGGCAGCAATTGATGAAAATGGCTCACCACCACATCCTCCAGGCAATTAGGATTGGGTGATAAATACTGGTCGATAGCTAGTTGTGTTCAGACCCTGAATGTATAAAATAAACCAAGGCCACTTTGTTCCTTTTGATATCTTTTTAGCCGTGTTCATTTCCTCAAGTTAGCTTCCTTCCCTCTGGTTATTTTGCAGTTCCTTGTCCACGAGACAATGTGAAGAAGGTGGGACAATATTTTCAACTGGAACTAGTATTGTCTCTAATTTCACCTGGAAGCAAAAGTCAACTTTGGAAGAAGTGTGATGAAATTCATGGTATATGGCTTAACTTACACAAAGGGACATACATTATCAAGACACAGAAACTATTTCTGCTGTTTTGGGGGGCTTAGAGAGCTTAATTTCTTTTGTATTCTTTCACAGATTGTGGGTGTTACTGGCTAGGCCAACATTTATTGTCCATCCCTAATTGCCCAGAGGACAGTTGAGAGCCAACCACATTGCTGTGGGTCTGGAGTCACATGTTGGCCAGACCAGTTGAGGATGGCATTAGGAAACGAGTGAGACATTCTCACCAATCAACAGCAGTTTCATGATCATCATGTTAATTCCTGATTTTTAATTGAGTCCAAATTCCAAAATCTGCCTTAGTAGGATTTGAACCCTTGTTCCCAGATTGTTATCTGGGTGTTTGGATTAATAGTCGAGTGATAATGCCAGTAAGCCATCACCTCCCCATCTGGGAAGCTCTGAGGACTGAAACAAGGGGAACACTTTCACACAAAATGTGATGGAAATTTGAAATTCTCTTCCTTAAATGGTACATCAGACCAAATTAATTGTTAATCCTAGAACTGAGATTGGCAGAGATGTTGAATAGAAACACAACAAAGACGGTCCAGGGAGTTGGGTCGCACAACAGCCATGGTCTCATTGAAAGGCAGAACAGATTGAAGGGGTTATTTGACCCCCTTCCTTGCCTATGTTCCTGCGTCATAGGGAAAGTCTGAGTGTTAGCACAGCTGTGAATATTATTCTGGGATAAGTAGGAACTGCCGATGCTGGAGAATCTGAGATAACAAGGTGTAGAGCTGGATGAACACAGCAGGCCAAGCAGCATCAGAGGAGCGGGCAGGCTGATGTTTCAGGCCAAGACCCTTCTGAAGAAGGGCCCAGGCCTGAAACGTCAGCCTGCCAGCTCCTCTGATGCTGCTTGGCCTGCTGTGTTCATACAGCTCTACACCTTGTTGTCTGTGAATATTATTCTAGCCAGTTTGGAGCCCATCTCTTCTCAAGGGCAGCCAGGGATGGGCAATAAATGCTGGCCAGTCAGTGACACGCATGTCCCATATGTGAATTAAAAAAAACTCCTGCTTTACAGTATCAGGAACGGCTTGACAAATATTTAGTGTTACATTTCCTGCTGATTGGAGACAATACTGGGCATTTCCCAGCAAGTGGGAGAAGGTTAGTCTGGCTATTTTGAGCACTCATTTGCTAATGACTGTAATTTATTATGTACAATGACATAGGTGTGAAGCAACTAATAAGAGCGTTTCTCAAAATGCTAATTCTGGATGCTAAAATGATAGCATGTAACAGACTTGAGTGAATACTCAAGGGCTGGATTGTAATTTAACGGGTTGTATGAAAATTCTGATAAATTATTATTTCATTAATGTTGTACTGCAAATTAAGACACTTTAGAATTTGCAAGTAACAATGTTTTCGATGTCAGGCTAAATAAATTATCTTTTTTAGAATAAATTACAGTTTGTACGTTTCCAACTATTTTTGTATATTTTGGAGAATTCAGGAAGTTCAGCTTAGATAGTTGGAGTTTCCCATTTATGAGCCTGCAGTCAGAGTTAAGATAACTCAATGTCACTGCCAATTTCAGCTGCCTAGTGCAAGTTTCAGCTTATTCCCGAAGCAATTCTTATTCAGCCCGTGTTCTCTTCTTGGCTTGCAGTAGGTAGCCTCAAACATGTTGGAGCAGAAGCATTTTTAAGCGGAGCAGAAAAGCCCTTAAGCAGAACCGACCCATGCTTTCGTGTTCAATCCCAGCCTCGCTGCCCCACCTTCTCAAAAATTCCTTTTCTCTTCACACATTAATCCAGTTGCCATTAGGGCCTGTTTTTACTGTATCTCATTCAATGGGTCCTATCTGCTGCATTAAACTCCAAAACAACTTTTCCCAGACCCTTATTACTCTTTGCCTGAAGACAAAGGAATCTTGTTATGCTAACTTCCCTACCTTTTAAGTATTCCCCAGTTTTCAGCTTTTCACTAACTTGTAACTCCCTGGATCACCCTGTGACAATATCTATGCCTGATTAGTTAATGGGGAGAGAGTTCTCTCTATTTTATAGCTGCATTCACTACTACGAAGCAATTTGCAAAATAAAGACACTTTCTCTCTGGACCTGCACAAATCATCCCAAGTGAACATAGGAACAGGAGTAGGCCATTCAGCCCCTCATGACTACTCCTCCATTCCAGATCATGACTGATGATCTCCCTCAATGCCAAATTCCTGCACAATCTCTGTATCCTTTGATATTGTGAGTAAGAAGAAACCAATCAGACACTGTGTTCAGTCTGTTTAATGACTGAACTGAGGTGGAAAACTCCACGCTGTGAGTGAAGAAGTTATTCCTCATCACGATCCTAAAAGGTTTGTCTTTTATTCTGAGACTGTGTGCTCTCATTGTACTCCCCAGAACCAGAGGAAACGTTCTCTTTACATCTTCGCTGCCCATCCCTTTAAGAGTTTTCTAAGTTTTAGCGAAATCGCCAATTTAGTCTGGCTCAAGCAGCAGCTGTAGATTTAGAATTAACTTTATTATCACATGTACTCAAATGAGCAAGTGAAAAGTTTACAGGTGACTACTTACAGGACCATCTTAGTACAAAGATACAAAGTACAATTGTACCTGCTGTTTAAACCGGTGATGTGCCATGTCTTTTAGAGACCTGAGAGTAAAGATCGAGGCTAAGACTGCAGTGTGACCTGGGTGGAGTGCTGCACTGTTAGAGGGGCCATCTTTCAGATGAGCTGTAAAGCCCTCCTTCCTGCCTGCCATCTCATTTGGCTGTAAACGATCCTTCGGCAGCATTCTGAAGAGCAGCTGGGGAATGCCCAGATCTGGATTAGCATAAAAATATTGTTCCCATGTAATCTTCCAGCACAGGATCAGGCCATTTGGCCCAATTGATCTATACCTGGGCTTTTTATTATTCATGAGATATGAGCATTGCCCATATGGTCAACATTTGTTGTCAATCCCTAATTCCCATTAAACTGAAAGGCTCGCTTGACCATTCAAGTAGATTGTTAAGGATCAGCCTCATTGCTCAGGGTCTGGAGTCACCTGTAGACCAGAGCAGGTAAGGATGGCAGATTTCCTCACCTAAAGGATATTATTGAAGAAGTTTTTCTTTACGATTAAAAAAGGTTACATGCTCAACATTAAGCAGTTCTTTAATTGTGGCTTTTTAACTTCAGTAATATGTTACCATCTGGCCGTGGTGGACTTTGAACTCAACGTTCCCCTGCCCCACCAAAATCTACACTCTAAGTGAAGACAGAAGTTTGCAGGGTACAGTGCTACTTTATCAGGATTCCGCAGACCCCATAGATATGGCTGTGACTTGCTCACTTACAGCTGCTTAGTTCTAACTCATGGAAGCCTAGTCACTTGATGAATGCTCCCTTCTCCTGCTAACAAGTTCTGGCCTCCTGCTTCTAATATCTCAACAGTGACACACCATCGGCAGTGCGATCTCGTTGCTGAGTTGGCTAAAGTTGCAGAATCTTCTCTCAGTAGATTGCAGAAGTAACATGGACGGACACTTCTCCTGGTGGTGGCCAAGCAACATGTGATTGAAACCCCTTTTGAATCCTAATGATCTTTAAACACGCATTCCAAACATTGACACATAAGTGCAGACCCACATTCTGTCCATAAATACAGTGGCTTTAATTTTCCTTCTAAAAAGTTTCTGTACACCTGGTTATTTATTTATTTATATTATTTATTATTTGTCTGTACTTGGGACATGGGTAGCATTGGCTGGCCAGCGTTTATTGCCCAACCCCTAGTTGCCCCTTGAGAAGGTGGTGGTGAGCTGCCTTCTTGAACCACTGCAGTCCATGTGCTGTAGATGGACCCTCAACATTATCAGGGAGGGAATTCCAGGATTTTGACCCAGTGACAGTGAGGGAACAGTGATATGTTTCTGTGTCTTGGAGCAGAATCTTCACATCATCACATTACCACATATCGGTTGCCCTTGTCTTTTGAGTTAGTAGAGGATGTGTGTTTGAAAGGTGTTGTCAGAGGACCCTTGATAATTTACTGATATGCATCCTGTGGATAGTACACACTGCTGCTACTGAGTGTGGGTGGTGGAGAGAGTGGATGCTTGTGAATGTGATGCTGGTCAAGCGGCTGCTTTGTCTTGGATGGTGTCAAGCTTCTTGAGTGTTGTTGGGGCTGCACCCATCCAGGCAAGTGGGGAGTGTTCCATCACACTCCTGACTTGTGCCGTGCAGATGGTGGGCAGGTTCTGGGGAGTCAGGAGGGGAGTTACTACCTCCAGCATTCCTTGCCTCTGATCTGCTGTTGTAGCCAGTGTGTTTATGTGGCTGGTCCACTTTAGTTTCTGCTTATTGAATGCTTTTAAAACAGATTTGCAATTGATAAAGAAGCCAGTGCATGGTTACTGGGAGGTTGGTGGGATGATGAAGCCAATACTACAATCAGCCATGACCTTATTAAATGGCAGGACCAGGCTCAAGGGCCTGAATGGCCTATTGATGCTCCCAATTCATACCTGCATGCTTTTGCACTATATTTGGCCAAATCTTTTGGCAATCTCTGTATAACCAGGAAATGTTATGAGGATTTAGTTTTTGTTTTCCACCTTGAAGCCTCTAACAGATTTATGAGGCAGCATTAGAATGAAGCTGGTAGACTCTGCTGTTGGATGTTTTACTGTTAGTGAGAGGGTTGTGTCGAATCCCCACACCATTGTACGTGAGTCTCCAGCAGGAAGCCCGGCCATTGGTTCCTGTAATGAAAGATCTTTAACTCTCATGCAACGAGAGACAGGATTGATATGTCTTTAGCACAGCGGGAAGTGTCTCTCCAAACCAACATGATGGTTCCTTCCTCATGTTTCTTTCATGTCTTTCCTTCATTTTCATAAACTCTGTTTTCTCATTGAGACTACAGAGGTTCTCAGGTTTTAGATCCAAGCTTTTAGGGGTGGCCCAGGTCCAAGACATTAGTGAACTGGGCAATCCAGGTGGAAGTGAGGTGACAGTAACCCAGTGGTGTTATGGCTAGATTATTAATCCAGAGATCGGGTAATGTTCTGGGTGCCTGGGTTCAAATCACATCATAGCAAATGCTGAAACTTGAATTAAATTAGGTATCTGGAATTAAATCTCTGATGAATGCCACAAACCCTTTGTTGATTACCAGGTGAAGAAAACAATCCTGTTTACTAATCGCCATACCTGGTCTGGTCTGTGTGTGACTGTAGACCCACAGGAATGTGGTCAATTCATAACTGCCCTCTGGGCAATTAGGGATGGACAGTAAATGCTGGCTCAGCAGTCAATACTACATTGTGTCTCTGTGTTCTGGGATACCTAACAGCTGTGTTCATGTTGATAATCACCAAAATTAAGATGTAATAGGTCAGGATATATTTTCAATATCATCGTGAAAGACATATTTGCATGCCATTGTGGATTTTATATCAGAAGCGAGCAATGTTCTTGAAAGGCCCACATTGAAGGTGTGCAGCTGTTCAGGTAGATCTCTTTTGAATCAGATGTGAGCCTGTCGATGCACTGCCCAAAGCAGTTCTTCAAAACCAATGACACTGAAGTGCAGAGTATTTTTATTGAGCTTGCTGGTGAAGAAGTGATTTGCTGAATCACATTAGATTGAGCAGAGGTGCTGCATATGCTGAAACAGGGAGATTGGGCAAACCTGTGCCGTGTGCACAAGAACACAGAAATCTTACAGCCATTCACATCCACTTCCGTTGCTATGGCGACCGTGCACCTTACGAAAGTTGTTGTATCTTGTGAATGCAACCAGGAGCCTCCTTGTGTCGGAAATGATGGTCATTGAGTTGGCACAAGACATCTACTGAGGGTTTTATTCCTGGGCTTCTCAACTCCCATGTTTGGAACACCATTCATTAGTGGGTGAA
This sequence comes from Stegostoma tigrinum, assembly GCF_030684315.1. Classification (NCBI taxonomy): domain Eukaryota; kingdom Metazoa; phylum Chordata; class Chondrichthyes; order Orectolobiformes; family Stegostomatidae; genus Stegostoma; species Stegostoma tigrinum. Next base: position 3,358,444 of record NC_081362.1, read on the forward strand.
CATTGTGTTTTTGAGATATTCTTCGAGTTGGCTCCTCTATTTGGTTGAACAAAATGCAGGATGGAAAACATGCCAGTCTAATTGTCCTTTCCTCTGTGATCTCACTCGATTATTTATCATGCATGTGTTTACAGAGCAGTTCACTTCAAATCGCACCTCTTGCATTGAAGTCATGAAATGGCTGTTTTGGCTAGCGGGCACACCCCCTTGTTGCCATAGTTGCCTGCCAGTAGATGCTACTTTCTTGTGAGACGGATGGACAAGTTGCTCATCTGACTTTGTTGCCCTCACCCACTCCTTCCCCCCTCTTCCCCCCCCGCCCCCCCTGCCTCACCAAACTGGATCATTCATCAAACTGGCCAGGCCATTGAGAGTCAAAGATCACTCAGACTCCTGAAGTCATTAGTCGTTGGATGTTTATTGCTTGAGCCCCAAGTGGTCACCCGTAGCAACATAGGCAAGGCGTGTTATCACTGACTTGGCAGGGAGTCAGTGTCTTTGCCTGGACACCACTGTCAAATTGCGAGGCTGCTGCTGGTTTTTGACTTGTTCGGCTTCTTGACCTGAATTTTGCCCAGCTGGAAAAATAATTGACCACAAATCCGAATGTAGTCTAGTTTAAGTATTGAAGAATGTGTTGCCCGAGTGCAGAAAGATTGGATGCAGCTTTGGAGAAGTTGATTTTGTTATTTTCTGTGCAGCACGTTTTAGAATTCATCACAATCATTTTAAAAGCAAAGGAGCCAAAGAATTCCTCGATGGTTTTACCAATAGGTTCTGGTAACTTTTGTTTGTTCAATGCTTTGCCACAGTATTTTCCTGAATAAAGGTCTTTAGTAGCTCTAGTTAGTCCAGTCACTAAACCTCATTAGTGCACTAGTTTAAAGTTTGCCAACATTTTATATACACAGTGATAATATGTCCCCTTTCAACAAAAAAACTGAAAGAACAGTTGGAATTAATGAGTTTATACTTACAGGAGTCACAAGAAAAAGGCACAGCTGAGTCAATTCATACAGTTTAGCTCCCCATTGGGCCCTGGTGCATCCCAATCCCATAGCTTACAGTGAAAACATCATCAATTACAAGGCTGACAGGCCCCTGGGACATTGTATAAGGAGCTCCTCTGGGTTTATTCACCATGGACCAAAAACTGCTGGCACTAAGCAACATTCATCACTTCCACCTTCATAAGCCGATTGAATAAACTGCAGGGTTGAATTATCAAAGAAGATCGATTCAGAAAAGAAATAGACAACAAATGATTGAATCAAGGGAACCAGCTGAGGTGTTTCTGGCTGACTTCAATTGAGCAGCCCCAGTAGAAAAAGCAACTGCATATTGTAAACTTTAGCTACTGAGCCAGGACCCCATTTGTATTAAACCAGTTAACTCCTCAAGCAATAATTTGAAGCCTTTGGTAAAATGAATAGATTTAGCAAAGAGAAAAGTTTGTTTAAAATTAACACAGATATCTTTTTACTAGTTCATATATTGCCAACTACCTTAGGATATGCTGTTGAGCTAATGAAATGCCAACATTTATCCGTAATAGAAATTATCCCATCAGATACATGGAATTAATTTTCTCGTACATTAGCTGTTCAGCGATTGTAATTAACATTCTGAACCATGATTATTGGCGTATTTCCAAAGACATGATTTTTTTGGGGTCTAAGAACTTGGCTTATCTCTCCCGACTGATTGTTTTACGCAGAAACTTTGAGAATCGTTGCTGGTGCAGCGTGCAAGGTAAACAAGAGATTGTGAGAAAAAAGGCTTATCTACAAACCAGCGCTGGCTATCATATTGTTGCCCCCTCTTTCATTAGCAGCTGCATGCGGAGAGTTTGCAGGCACTGATAACCTTCATGTAATGACTCAATCAGACATTACTAAACCAACAGCAACAGCATCAGTGCCTGATCTGAGGGGGTGGGGGAAGCAACACTGTGCTTTTATAGGGAAGCACAAAGATTTGCAAATTCAAACCAAATCCCATCCGTTCTGTGACCAGAAAGCCCAGATGTGGCATGTACAGATCACTTCCACTATAACTGCAAACATTCTTACACAAAAGAAGGCACTGACAGGAGAGTGCTGTTTGCTTTTGGTACGTTAGGGATCATGTTGGTCTGCTCCTCTACATCAAACACAGCACAGGTCTGATTGCAGGCAGTCCCTGCCTGTTTGGCTTTCACAGGAAATGCCCATCCAGTCTTTGGGATCACTGTTGTGGCAGTGCATGTCGTTCTGCAGTTTCAGAAAAGGAAACTCGAGGGTTATTTCTAGGACAGTTAATTGAATGTTAATACCCATTGACATTGTCATCTGAATAATATGTCAAGCTGACAGGGCCAATGAGCTTGCATTTGCTGATTGGCTGTGGACGATAGCTATGTTTGTCAGGGCAGTGGATGAGGCAGCCATTAATCACAAGCTGCCATCATTGGCCTGACGCATCTTCTAAAAATGTACCGTTCGCATGTTGCTGCAGTCTGGGGCTCTGCAAATACCAAACGTGCCTGCGAATGCACTCTCCTTTGCAAGATTCATATTAGAAATGCTGGAGCGGAGAAACACCATTGTAGATACGGAAAAAGGAGATAAGAAATCACGAGATGCAGAAATTGAGTAGAGACCATGAGCTACAACAGGCTGGTCTAAAGGGATCTCATTTTGATTCTGACTGGTCCCTGAAACATGTTGTTCTTCAGCTCCAGCTTACATCCAGCTAGTTAATTTATACATAAAAATACTCTAGAAAAGTATTGCTTTGGAAAAATAATTGCTCTGGCTGTGAAATCGATACAAGCCAGCATCATGAAAGACAGTCAAAGGGAACCAGAGGCTGATTTTTCAATGCACCCGTTTTATTGTCTGTTGACTTGGAAAATGTTGCCAAGTTTTTTTTAAACTTTAAAATATAAGTGATGTCTGAATAGGAAATGGGTTTCCAAAAACAGTTTGAACCTAGCGTTCTGGGAACAGTGACAAACTGCCCCTCAACCTTGTCTGCACTATTGGTGTGTACCCGTTCCTTACAACATATTTTGAAAATACTGGAACTTTTACAATAAAATGTTGTTTGTGTTGCAATTTTTCGCCCTCTTTGCTCAGACAGTTCATTAGCTATCAGACCAAATTATTTTTTTCATTTCACAGAATCTTGGCCCTGAAGTTATACAGTTTGTTTCATTCCTTTGACAAAAGGCCACATATACTTGAAACATTATGTCTGTTTCTCTCTGTTGATGCTGCCAGACCTGCTAAGCATTTCAAGCATTTTATTTATTTTTATTTCAGATTCTCAGCCTCTTGAGTATTGCTCTAGGACAAGTTATATCAACAAAGTTTAACATTATTGCAGATTTTATAGTCTGTGGACAACTTCAGTTTAGATAGTCAAAAAAATTCAGAGAACAGTGCTAATTCATACTGAATCCCTCCATTATCCACACGATGTGCTGCCTCCTGTAATTCATTTATGATTGGTAATTGTGTATATCTGTATCTGCTGGTTTTTTTTTTATGCTGAAAGTCTGTAATTGAATTGATTGTGTCTGTGTTAGAAGCTGTACACTGCCAAAAGCATAATGAGATGGTATTAATCTAATAGCATACAAATCGCAGAATTGACTAGGTGCTAAACAGCTTCTGAAATATACATTTGTGTTGAGCTGCGAATGTGATGCATTTGAGAAATAAGGATGGAACATTTGTGATAACACCTTAATTCCTGAATTAAAGTGTAAGAGTATTAATGGCTGACAAGAGTAAACATGTATATCTTTATTCCCACATCTCCTTGCTTTTCCTAAAACTGTGATACTCTTGCTGGAGTTCCATTCAGTGTCCTTCAGAAATTGGCCCCAGTGGCTAGTGTTCACATTGGTATCTGAGTCTGCTCACTAAACGCCCAGTAGATACAGTCAGCACTGGGAACCCTGACTGAGATATGATTGACACCCCATCCACCACTTTAAACATTCATTCACTCCAACACTTGTGCACAGTTTCAACAGCATGTAGCAATGAGAAAAGTCTGGAATTAGGAATCTACTGGTGACCATGAATCCATTGTCTAATGTCAAAAAAAACCCCATCTGGGTTCAATAATATCCTTCAGGGAAGGAAATCTGCCCTCCACACCAGTTCTGGCCTACATGTGACTCCAGACCCACAGTAATGCAGTTGACCCTTAACTGCCCCCTGGGCAATTATGGATGGGCAATAAATGCTGACCTAGCCAACAATGCCTACATCCAGTGAATGAATTTTTAAGAATGCTCTGAAGCTACTCACTGTTGCTTTACCAGCTCCTCCTAAATCTGCATTCTCTCCCTCCCACGAGCACAAGAACACCAGGAGCATGTGAATACTTCAACCTGCAAGTTCATCTCCGAGCCTTGGATTCATACTGGAGTTCTATCACTTTAATTGCATGGGAGCTTGATTAGAGCACACATGGAGCAATGAGTGTGGTTTCAGCCTTCTTTTCTTAGGAAGAATTTTGCTGCCATAGAGGGAGAGCAACAAAGGTTCATCAGGCTTGTTCCTGAGATGGTGGAAGTGCCCAATGAGCAGAGATTGAGCAAATTGGGCCTGTATTCTCAAGAGTTTTGAAGAACGAGAGGCAATCCCATTGAAACCTATAAAATACTGAAAGGGATGGACAGGGTAGATGCAGGTGAAACGATTTCCCTGGCTGGGGAGTTTTGAACTAGGGACTTGGTTTAAAAATAATGGGAATGCAAAGTAGGAACAAGATGAGAAGAGAATTTTTTTTAGTCACAGGGTGGTGAATATTTAGAACTCTCTACCACAGAGGCTGTGAAACTCAGCGTTTGAATTTTTGTTTTTATTCATTTGTGGGATGTGGGGTGTCCCTGGCTAGGTCAGCAATTATTACCCATTTTAGTTGAGGTTGGCAAATTTTTGATTATCATTGGTGCAAGGGATAAAGGGGGTGGGCTGGGTAAAAGGCATTGAAATGTTCAGTAAGCCATGATCTCATTACATAGCAGGCTCAGAGCGCTGAATGGCTGAATGTGTAAGTCGTGAAACTATCTCCCTGATAGCACTGTGGCAGTACTTACAGCACATGGACTTCAGCGGTTCAAGAAGGCTGCTCACCATCACCTTCTCAAGGGAACAACGAGGGTTGGGCAGTGATCAGGAAACAGCAAATACTGGTGATCACGGCAGGTCAGGCAGCATCCATGGAGAGGGAGCAAGCTAACCTTTTGAATCGAGATGACTCTTCATCTAAGCTGCAGTGCAGTGTGGAGTGGGCAGCATTGATGCTGTAGTTGGGGGATGGTGTGGTGTGAGGGTGGTAGGGTGCAGAATGCTGAGGGAGTAAAGATGTTGATAGTGATGGACAGTGAATGCTGGCTTTCTTGGTCATGGCTACGTCCTGCAAATGAATGCGTTTTTTAAATAAAGAGCTAACTGAGCCCAGACAGAAATCGAGGCTCTGATGTGCATCAAGAGCTGTATCCAGAATTTCTCAGTCATTTTGTGCATGACTACAAATACTGACCCATTGGCTGGAAACTTGAAATAGCCCCACAATTCTAAATACTGCATCTGTTTCAGTTGAGCTGAGTTTACACAGACATCATGACTATGTTTTCTTTAGCAGTCCCACAGTTAGTATTGTTATCTTTGTGCACGGTGTATTTTAATTGTGGATTGTGGATATTCAGGATATTGATCAGTATATAATTACTGACTACAGTTGGTCAAGTTTGAGAACTTATTGCTGGAAATGTTTGAAAAGCTCTGCCAAAACTCCTACTATGGTTTATATATCAAGATATTTGACATGGTTTTGAAATCGTTTGACAGGAGCCCTGCTGCTTTGGGCTTTGACTAAAAGGGCTGTGTGATTGGCATTCAGGGGCTGGATATCTCTGCATCAGCAAGACCAGATTAAATGGCAAACAGGGTTCAAACATCTAAAACTTCCCATGACTCCAATGCTCTGAAGAAATAGAATGGAAGGTATTACTCAAATCCTTGTCCAAAATATCAACTGTAACTTTACAAGCGAAACAACCCCAGAATATGGACACTATTCACAATAGAAATCCACGGCGCAATGCTAATATTTCCAGAACACAGTTTAGTTCCGGTGCCACAAAGTTGCAAAATATTGGATTGTCTTTGTTATTAATCTTCTTCCTGTTGCTTTAATTCCCATCCTATGTTTTGTATACAGGGGCCATCTGCAATATTTTAACCTGTGCCTGCTTAAAACTTGTATGCTAACTTCTCCTATCCACTCAGAGCATTGAATAGAATTTAATTCTGACCCTTGCACATTCCTGATTTTCAATGCTCTGCCATGACACCAGTTACATATGCCTAAAGCATAGGAGTGGCACGGTGGCTCAGTGTTAGCACTGCTGCCTCACAGCATCAGGGACCCAGCTTCGATTCCACCCTCGGGTAACTGTCTGTGTGGAGTTTGCACATTCTCCCCGTGTCTGCATGGGTTTCCTCCGGGTGCTCCGGTTTCCTCCCACAGTCCAAAGGTGTGCAGGTTAGGTGGATTGGCCATGGTAAATTGCCCCTTAGTGTGGAGGCTGGGTGGGCTATCTTTGGGGAATGCAGGGTGTTAGGGAGGTGGGTCTGGGTGAGATGCTCTTTAGAGAGTTGGTGTGGGCTGAATGGCCTGCTTTCACACTGTAGGGATTCTATGAAAGTTCCAAATGTCATTTTGAAATCTCGCTGCCTACTTTACCTCCTTAAAGTCTACCTCTCTGACCAAGGTATCAGTCTTGATACATCCCTCCACTGTCTTACCTGGCTGAGTGTCAAATCTTTGTTAGGGAATCAATCACATGACCTTTCATTATTTTAATGGTGCTATGTAAACACAAGTTGCTGATGAATTTTCTGTTCAGTTACGTGGATATTGCTGCCCTGACCAGCATTTATTGCCCATCCCTAATTGCCCAGAGGGCAGTTAAGAATCAACCACGTTGCTGTGGGTCTGCAGTCACCTGTAGGCCAGACCAGGTGAGGATGGCAGATTTCCTTCCCTAAGGACATTAGTGAGCCATTTTTTAAAAATGAAATGATTGCTCTCAGCATAGTTTTTCATTTCGGATGTTTATTGACATGAAATTTCATGAGTTGTTGTTACAGGATTTGAGCCTGTGATTCTAGAACATGGAGTTTGTGAGTTCAATGGCATTGTCACAATGCCACTATTTCCATAAGTAGGAGTATTTGGTAATGATGTAGATTACATAGCTGTGCTTGTCTGTGCAAAATGCCTTTTCTCTGTTTCCCTGTTATTAAATTGCTGCAGGATACGTCGAGATTTCTGATTTTAATATACGTGTTCAATTGTAAAATTTGGTTTAATAAGGCCAATATATGAAAACGAGCTGCAAGAGATAATCTTGCTGCACTGAGGCTTTGATGTTGTTTCAAGACAGGGCTTTGAATGATGTGCCTGCATAGGTTCCCTATTGATTGCAGAATGTAACACAGGCTACGAAAGTAGTGGATATGTTTTCATTTCATTGACGTTAGTTTTAATTCACAATGCTCTTCATTATGTACATTGCAGTCGTTTATATAGTTCACCATCAGCTTGTTTTTCTTCAAGCAAGATCGAGTGTCTTTAAGCTCAATACTGTTGCTGATTCTATTTTTTCTTACCTGCAAAGTGTGCTTCACTTCATGTCCCTACAGATGTAAGGCTCCTGGCAGCCTGCTTCCAGCTGTGGAGAGTATGGCGTGGTGAATTGGCTTTGAATGTTCTTTACTCAAATAGGCAGTAATTACAAGCTTAAGGAGGTTTAGTCGTCCAGTAAACTACATAATCACCCCTGAATTAGCCTGAACTCATCAGTTGCACTCCAGCAAGTCCGAACCAGCGGTCTCTGTGGCTCCTATCGCACAGAAACCTGAACAGCAGGTGTGGAATGGCACGTTGCCCCTGAAATACAACCATGTGAAAAGGGGTTGCTGGTTGGGGCTGGTGATTCTGAATGGAATGCAGTTACTGTGCTGCGGTGACTTCGTGGAGAACACAGTTAGGGATAATTGTGCTCAAAGCTTCAAGAAATTAATTTTGTGTACCCTGACCACAGTGCCCTCTTCAGTAAGTGTGGCTTTTCTCCCTTCCTGTAGCTATTTGGATCCCCATAATGTCCCTTTCAGGAAATTAACAGACAAGGGCTTGAATTCACAACGTAAGGTCTGTAGATCATTGTGGAGGGGAGGCTCAGGCTTGTGAAGCCAATGCTTTGTTCTAAATGTAGGCATCAGCACTAAGGAAACTTCTATAATTTCTACTAATTCTCAGCAACAGTTGTCGCTATTCTTAGTGACAACCTCAGGCGTATAAAACCTAAATCGAGGTGCCTGATCCAAAATGTTGTCCTTGATTTGCACTGTCACAGATTAAATAATAGGTCCTGTATGTATTGTGCACCATTCACTGCGAATCAAGTGTAAAGCTAAATTATATTTGCGACTGTTTTAAAAAAGAAAACATTCCTGATTTGCAGGGACACCCCTGAAAAAATAATTGCATTGTTTTCGGGGACCCTGTGCTTGCCCTGTGGTACAGGGAACAAAAGGGGGAGAGGGATATTATTAATGCGATAGGTCAAGCACTATTTCTTTATATTTTACGCAAGACCTATATCCTAGACAGCACTAATAAGAGCATCTTGATGGCATTCTGTGACTAGTTCACATTCACATTAGATGAACCACTTCACAATCCCCATCTCCCTGAGGGGACAAGATTGACATTTGTGCCATTTTCTTGGTGAGGGCGTGGGTGAGGATGGGATGGGGTGGGGGCACGGGGAGTGGGAGTGGACATTTGGCAAGCACGAGGAGAAAGTGCCGTTGTGAATGGATGTGTGGGCACTGTCTACTTCATCCACTGGTCAGAGGAGTGACTATTCTGTAGAAAGACTGTGGAAGCCTCACTGAATAAAAGACACTTTTACGCTGGCAAAAGATTGTGATTAACATGTCCAGTCAAACACTGACGTTAATGACAGGAGCAAAATGTTGCCGGCTCTTAACATGTTAATGTTCTGAAAAACTCGGAAGCAGTGATGAGCCCACCCAAAATACTCAACCTACCCATCACTTTGCACTTAGTTGTATGGTGAATTTTGTTCCAAAGTCAAGGCGAAGAGACGAATTAATATGCATGTGAGCCACTATCTAACTGACTGGAAGAATAGGTGTAGGGGCTGAATGGCCTTCTCCTGTTCCTGTGTTCAAACACTAGTTTAGCCATCCGGTTAGACTTCTGAACAGACGTCTCAAATTTCAAATCTAATGTTGATCTTGCTTTTTGTGTTCCTTCTTTGCAGCCATAATTTCATATTCCTTGCCCTGTTCTATCACCCTGTGATCCTTGTATGGTATAATGTGCCTGTACTGCACGCAAAACAAAACCTTTCACTGTACCTTGTGACAAAATAAATCAAATCAAAATCATTCTGTTATTAGCCAGTAATATCAGTGAGTTAATGTTTGTGAAAGGCATGCCTGTACTATTTTAGTGAAAAAATGCCATGCAAATGTGTTACCCTGTTTATCGAATCAAAATTATACCTTCACTTGCTAAGTATGTCCAACTAATTGTTCTAGTCTTACAAATGAAACTTTATTTTTGAGTAGTTGCCTGGCAGAAGTTGCTAAACAGATTGCTTTATGTCAGTCAGAGCAAATGATTAGATACCAACTTCAGCATTTCACTGCTGATTTTAACAATTACTGTTTTCATTTGCATTTCTAAGATAGCTTTTAAACCAATCTTCCTTCCCCAAATCTTCATGACAATGGGGCCACCTGAAGGGTCTAACTCTGTCATTCTTGCAACTGAGAAGGAAATAACAAGCCCTCTCCTCCAAACCCCCCAGCTCCAGTTACGCAATTTCTTTCCCCCTTGATCGGGAGTCTTTGGAAATGCTAACAAGCACCACAACTCCTGCGATAATTTCAAACTGTATCTTTGCTGACCATCACAAGTCTTCACTCTCACTGCCTGTAAAGTGCAAATTGCAGGGCACAAGAGTGGATCTTTGATCGCATTGAGTGGAGAAGAAGCAATGCACTTTTAACATTACTGAACAATTCTGACACACACTGTACCCTGAACAGGTTCCTCAAATGTAATAAAAATCTGTTTTTTAAAAAAAAGGCTTTTTCTTTGCTGTTGTTGTTGTGAGGTGGGAAGTTATCTATCTAAGCCATTACATTCCAGAGTTTAACTCAAGGTCAGACTATATTAGTGTGCATCAGGCTCGATTGTGGAGGAGGAGGGCCGGAGGAAAATGGATAAAAGAACTTCCGAAATTGTTCTCCAACATATTTAGTTCAGCAACAGAATGCTGTCCTGATAAGAGTTACGTTGGAGAGTTGCCATGTTACCTCCTACTTCTTAAGCATTCAAAGTGCCTGTTCCCAAAACATTTTACAACATCAGAGTTTTTTTGTCTCTCAATTTTTGTTGGGTCTTTTTTCTCTCTTATGCCCCCTCCCAATCAGAGTCCTTGAAAGAGTTTGCATTTTAAACTCCAAAACCACCCCCCAGCCCAGCCATCTGGCTGCAGTTATTCCATAAATGTCGGTGCAGGAGAAGGGGTCACATTGAGTGAAATTACAGATTGCTGCCTTAATGGGGTGGGGGGAGCGGTTTGGGGGGAGGATAACTGCCTGCCTCCCATGATCACAGCTGCTGCCTCTTCACAGGATTGTTTTGCAATGTTCTGCGGCCATTACATTGTGCTGTCACAGAAAGAGAGAGAGAAAGGGGAGAGAGAGCAGTCTTTGAGGGAGGGAATGTTATTGATATTTGCTTACAAGCAGAGATAAGATATAGAGCTTGTATCACTGTCCTGGCATCCACATTTTGCAGACTGCGGTGGAAAATTTGATGAAAGGAGTACATTTGGACAAGGAGTATCATTAAGATAGGAGGACTGGAAATTTTCCATCAGTACTTAGCAGGCTTTGTTTTCCCATCATTACTGGACTGGGGGAAGCGCTCCCTCGGTATTCACCAAAAGATATTTCAAAAATAGCACTGTAGCGTGATAATGTCTCTTAGGAAAATTTGCGCACTTTCAGTATTAAAAACATTAATTTGATACCAGAAGTAGTAATGCTGGTAATTGTTAACTGGACCATCCTAGCTTTTATTTGCCCCTCAGTGAGGTCAGATTGCTCTGAGGAAGAGTCACTGGATCCAAAACGTTAACTGTGATTTCTCTCCACACATGCTTCTGCGCTTTTCCAGCAATTTCATGTTTTTTGTTTCTGATTTCCAGCATCTGCAGCTCTCTCGGGTTTCTCGGATTGTTTGCTGCTCATTTGTCAAAGCTGCAGCCCTGGAATCCTGTACTGTACCTGCAATTCAACTAGTTCTGTTACACTGTTCTATTAACCAAGTTGATGAACACCTGAACACAAGACAAAAGCAGGAAATCGCAGCGGGGTCAGGCAGCATCCTTGGATGACTTGCTCTGATCTCCAACATTTTTGCTTTTGGTACAGATTCCAGCGTCTGAAGTAATTTCCTCCTTGATCGGCATCCTGGTCGTGTTGTTTTGAAGTCAGTGAACACCAGGTTATAGTCCGATAGATTTAATTAAAACCACAAGCTTTTTGAGCACTGCTCCTTTGTCAGGTGATGCAGGAGCAGCGCACGGATAGTTGGTGATTACAAATAAACCTGTTGGACTATAACCTGGTGTTGTCTGACTTCTGACATTGTCCACCCCTGTCCAAATCCGACACCTCCACATCATAACTTCAAGAAGCAACATATTACTCTACATTATTCTCTTCCTTGCGAACTTCAACAAGCAGCACATTTCTCCTCATTATTCTCTTCCTTGCTAACTTTAAGGAGCAATGAATTTCGCTGCTTTATTCTTGTCTCTGCTAACTTGGACCTTACCGAGTTGATCTCCCCACCTCCTGTGATTTATAAGGAGACTCTGATTAAGTTAAAATAACGTGCAGTCTCAAGTGGGACCTGGTTTGTGAGGTTGGCCCTCATTTCCCTGACAGCTTGAAATTACTCTGTTGATCTATTGCATATAAACTACAAAGAGAGAAATATAGTTTTGTTATAAGTAAGGATTAAAATAACACATTCAAATTGGTCCTCCGATGAGGACTGACCATGTTTAAATTAGTGCCCCCGTTCTCTATTTTATGGCTCTCCTGTGAAGCTATTACTAGAGCTCATGCATGTTTTGTTGTTTTTTCCAACTGGCGTTTGAGTTTCAGTCTGAAGAGGGTGAGTTTGTCCAGGCAATTAAAGAAATATCCCACTTGGTAAGGCTCCACTCAGCTAAGTGATGGCCAACTCCAGCTGCAGGTCAAACATAGGTCAAATAATATTCGAAGCTCTTCCGCTAATAAACTGAATTGCTGTCAAGCTTTTGAGTAATTAAAAACGAACAGCTTAATTATGTTTTGGGGGGGGGGGCGCGGGGTTACAGTGGGATATAGCTCCTGCAGTTTTTGGATTCCGCCACGCTTCAGGTTAACAGAAAATTCCGCAACTTTGTCCTCTCCAAACATTTTTTTTCATATACAGACACTCCAACTGACGTGGAAGTAATGTGGACGACCCTGTTAGATACTGGGAGTTGCATGGCTGGGTGGTAATGCCATTGGATGAGTAAACTAGAGCTAATGCTCAGGACAAGTGGTGGAATTTCAATGAAACAATGATCTCAAGTTGAGAGTTTGTCTCAGTGATGCTGAGCATAAGCCTATTTTTGATTGTCACAGAAGCCCATCTAGTTTAGTTTTTGGGAAGGAAATCTGCTGTCCTTACCTTGTCTGGCCTACACATGACTCCAGACCCATAGCAATGTTGGATCCTGACTACTCACAAAGACAGTTAGGGGTGGGCAACAAACGTCATCTTTTTCAGCAATGCTTGCATCCCACAAATGAGCTAAAGAAAAAAACTTGATGAAAACCACTCCTTCCAATAAAAGCAACGTGCTGGAAATGTGAAGTAAGAGCAGAGAATGTTGGAGATGCTCAGCAGGTCTGGCAGAGTCTGCGTAAAGAGAAACAGTTAACGTTTCAGGTCCTGTGTGACTCTTCTTCAGAACAGTTCAGATTGGACTCGGACCTCAGACCTGCTGAGTGTCTCCAGCACTTTCTATTTTTATATATGAGAGTTCTTGAATGGCGTGTCAAAGAATCCCTACAGTGAAGAAGCAGACCCTTTGGCCCAACAAGTCCACACCGACCCTTGGAGCATCCCACCCAGACCCATCCCCCTATAACACACCTAATCTACAGACCCTTGAACACTACAGGCAATTTAGCATGGCCAGTCCACATAACCTGCACATCTTTGGACTGTGGGAGGAAACCGGAGCACCTGGAGGAAACCCACGCAGACACGAGGAGAATGTGCAAACTCCACACAGATGGTCGCCGGAGAGTGGAATTGAACCCGGGTCCTTGGTGCTGTGAGATAGCAGTGCTGACCACTGAGCCACCGTGCCACGCTGTGTATATTGACAATGCAGTCTGGTAATGTTTTAGATGCTTGCTTCCATACAAACTGTCCCATCTTAATCCCATTTCCCATGTTATGTAACAAGATATAAAGAACACCATGAGTGAGGTCCACTGTCGGTGTTCTCATATCCCAAAAGCGAGATACTCAGGTCAACTTCTGACTTGACAGAATTGCCCGTCTCAGCCAATTAGTAGTAGTTGAATGTGACATGTTGAAAGTCGCCTTCCTGTCAGAGACATGGGATTTGGAGGTTCAGCCACTCTCATGTGCCTCATTATAGACCAGTTTAGCTCAGTATTGGTCTGAAAGCACAATCTGGACATGAGAGCCAATCCAGCAGGAAGATAGACAAATCCTTGACCTCTTCTAAACAACACCCAAATGTTCACCTCTGACCTTTCAGCTTGTGTTGGTGACTGTAGGGTACAAGCCTTGTTTGATCTTCTGCGTCTGCCTGCTGTGTAGCTAGACTGTACCATGAGCTTGTATGTATCTTTTAATATCTCATCATTAACATTTCAGTGTTGTTATCGCAGATGCTGTGGTTCATCCCTGTTCACAGCTTGCTTGCTTGCATTGTGCTGGACAATGATAATTAGATTAAAGGGGCAGTGAGAACCATTTCCAAAACTTGATGGAAAGGTGCCTGATACCACTCTTACCAAGTAGTAATCTCACATCCAGCTCTAACATTCAAAAAACAAAAGATTATTGTCCAAAATGTCAAACACCATCCAACATACCTCTTAATATACTTGGAGCTTTTGGTGTATCTCAGTGATGGATATGTGAGGCTGTGCAGCAACTTCATGGCCTGGTAATCATTTCTTTATTGGCGCTGTTATGTTGCCAGCCCTCTTTGCAAAAGCGCTAGCTGCACATGCAATAAGATGTGAAGCAAAGTCTCAGAAGTTGTGCCATAATGTTGTGAAGTTGCTGTTGTCCTGCACATAAATGACCTGCCACTAAAGCAATATATAAATCGACCTTCCTAATAGGCACACCACTCTGAATGGAGCAAGTCTCGGGAACGGTGACAGTCTGCTTTTATGCACATAAAATGTCCTAGTTCCTACAGCAGCAAGCATTTAATCGTTTAATGCCTTTTCATGATCAAAAGATTCAAGTATGTGAACATGGAGCAGGAGTAGGCCATTCAGTTTCCCCCCACCCCGGGTCTGATGCATCATTAAGTAATATCATGGCTGATCTCAAATCCACATCCCTGCCTATCCCCCAAAAACTTTCATCCTCTTTAGTTCACGAGAACGTTATCTATCTCTGTCTTAAAAAGATTCAAGGACTCTGCTTCCTCTAATGTTTGAGGAAGGGAGTTTGAAGACTCTGGACCCTCCAAGAGAAGTAAATTCCACCACTGTTTTAAATAGATTACCTCTCATTTTTAAAGACTGACCCCTAGAATGGGGGAAACATCCTCTCCACATCCACTCTGTCAAAAGCATCTCAGAACTTTATATGTTTCAATAAAGTTGCACCTTGCTCTTAAGCTCCAGTTAACATAAGCCTTGCCTGTCCAACCTTAACCCTCATAAGACAGCACATTCATTCCAGATATCTGTCCTATAAGCCTGCTATTTACTGGTTCCAATGTTTTATCGTTCAATAAAAATATGCTTTTACTGTTTTAATATTTCCAAGTGTTGCAACAAACTGTCTTAGCAACTTTAAAATGCAACATTGCACTATTATAATGTTCAAATGTAACACTTTAATCTTGTTCCTACCACCTCTGGACTCCATTATTCATAAGAATATAAGAAATATGAGCAGTGGTGGGCCATCTGGTCTGTCAGGCCTTCTCCACCATACAGTTAGATCAAGGCTAACCTTTCCGTGGACTCAGTTCTAGTGATGTCTTGGTCAGACACAAACCATAGTTCAGACGGAATAACATTCCTGACTTGCACTGAGTCTTGTTCGCTCATCAAGTAGTGAGCTGTCTGATCTTTGTTGGATCTTATCCCAACAAAACCTCGATGTAAAACTTTCTCTCCATGGCCTCACCCTTCTCAGTGAGCTGTTCCATCCCTACAACTCTCTGACCTCTTTGAATTCTGGCCTCTTACACATTCCCAGTTTTTATGGACAGAAGGATTTGCATTTATGCAGCATCTTCCATGGCTTTGAGAAGTCTCAATGTGTATTACAGCCAATTAAATACTTTTGAAGTGAAATGACTGCTGTAATGTGGGAATGTAGCCAATTTGTAGCCAATTTACACACAGCAAGTTCCCACAAACACAATATGAAAATAACCTAGTTTTAACTGTTTTTCTGTGATATTGATTGAGGGATAAATATTGACCAGGGCACTGGGGATAAGTCCACAGCACTTCTTCAAAACAGGATCCATGGCACTTTTAAAATGCACTTGAGAGGGAAGATAGGGACTTCGTTGAATGTCACGTCTGAGAAACAGGATCACTGACCCCTTCAGTGCTGCACTGGAAATTCCACCATTGTCATGCCTTCAGCTGCTCCCCCACCCCTGTAACTCTCTACCTCCCTCTTGCACTCCCTCAAACCTACCTCTTTGACCATGCTTTCCATCATCTGTTCTATCTCGTGATGCGATTCAGTGCCATATTTTGTTTGGTGATCATTCTTGTGATGTATCTCAGGGACATTCTCCTCCATTAAAGCTGCTTCCTGAATGCAAGTTGTTGTTAACTTGATGCCCAGTTGTTCTAAGCAATCCCTTTGTTATAGGGTCTGTAATGTTGACAATGACACCCAACAGAAATCATTTCTCATTGGCGCCATCGCTGCTGCATATGTGCATTTTGCTGAAGCCCACTGACACTTTCCACCAATAAATTTGATTTTTGTGAAGCAAAGGTGTTAAGGAGTATGGGCCAAAGGCAGGTCAATGGAATTAGGTCACAGGTTAGCCAGAGCTCATTGAAAGGTAGGACAGGCTTGATGAGCTGAATGGCCAGCTCCTTGTACCTATGTTCCTCATGAACATTTACTCAATGCGATTTGCTAAATTAGTGCCTTTCTGCATTTTTGTGAATGAGCAACTCCTCATGGTTAGCAAGGACAAACTATTCAGTCACTTTACTCTGGGCACACGTATACTGGGCAGATTGATTCTGAAAAGGGGGCAGTCAGACTTTGTTATTGCTGCTGGATGGCTCTTCACTCGGACCTTGAGATGTTAAAGCAGCCCCAATCGAGAGCAATTCCAACAGAGCGACAGCATTACCACACCGTTTGCACATTGGTCTCCTTGTTAATTTGTATTGTAAGATCCAAAGTTAATTTTGTTTGCATTCCTAATGCATTACCACTTTCCCAGTGGATCTATGACATATCCATTCTCAAATTCCCATTCAAATTGATTGTTTGCAAATAATTAAGCTTTTAAGAGATGGTGGTTTCTACATGACAAATTAGAGGCCCTGATCATTATACATCGTAGAATGTAAATTTGCTTGGATGGAGCGAGATGTCTCAGGTGATTGAAGTATATTTGACTATAAATATTTTTGCTAAATACTTTGGGAGTAATGGTTCCATACTGGGGACTGTGAGAGGAGCTGGTGTAAGTAAGGGGTGAGGAGAGATGAAACATTCAGGACAAAAGTCAGTTACTTTGCTGGTTCTTGAAAGCAGGAATCTAAAGAGACAGATACCTTCGATGTTTAAGAATGAATTCTCTGTTGTGTAAAAAAAATGTTGGCAGCTTTGAAAGCTGTAATTTTGCTTATCTCTGGATGATGATGTGATGTCGGACAAGGTCTAGGGTACACCATTCTCTCTGCTTGTGATGAGAAGCTAAAGTTAAATGGAATGTTTGTTTAGTAGTCTGCCTGTAGCAAGGCAGTTCATTGTGAAGTCATGGGTTCCTATCAAGGACAGTAAGTCATTCACTTCTTCTAGTTTGTCTGATATGATTCACTTTAAAAGACCTTTTAGAATCACATCCATTGTTTTTCCCCCAAAAATGGTGTAGTCCTTTTGTCCTTGATATTTTGCTTTGAGGGTTGGGGACTAACTGCATGAAGTCACGCTTTTCATGAGATTAGAGCAATTATTATGACTTTCTAAATCCACAAGTCATCCTCGGCAAGCAACAGGCACTGCATTAAAGAACGAATCAGCTGATCTCAGGAGTCTGAAGTCCCACATATTCAAGTCTCCCCGCAGTTTTGCTGTTATTTTTAGCGTGGGCATGTTATTTTGTCATTAAATTTAATTCCAAGCATCGACCAATGCTGCCCTTTCAAAAAGAACCGCCAAATACTTTGCATTTCAGACCAGAGACAGAAAGTCAATAGCTGGAGGCAGTGTATCAATTAACGTTTAGCACATCAAATTAGACTCAGTTCATAGTAATTACCCAAAAAACAAAAGCACATGAATAGTAACAGATTTGAGAACAATTATTAAATAATAAACAAAGAGCATTTATCTATTTGTTGAGGAGGAGAGGGGACCTCATTGAGGTATACAAGATAATGAGAGGCATAGATAGAGTTGATAGCCAGAGACTATTTCCCAGGGTAGAAATGGCTAGCACGAGGGGTCATAGTTTTAAGCTGGTTGGTGGAAAGTATAGAGGGGATGTCAGAGGCCGGTTCTTTACACAGAGAGTTGTGAGAGCATGGAATGCGTTACCAGCAGCAGTTGTGGAAGCAAGGCCATTGGGGTCATTTAAGAGACTGCTGGACATGCATATGGTCACAGAAATTTGAGGGTGCATACATGAGGATCAATGGTCGGCACAACATTGTGGGCTGAAGGGCCTGTTCTGTGCTGTACTGTTCTATGTTCTATTTCGGAGGTAGAAGGGTGCCAATTTTGGCTTGAAACAAATTAATTATCTCCCTGGAAAGGAGATTTTAGGCAGCAAGTTATTTATGATTGGTCCATAATATTCAATGTTTTGTTGAAATGGTGTGGATCATGTCTACATCTAGATTCACAGCTTATCTCCTTATTTTTGGAAGTTTTTATCAAAATGCAACAAATTTGATCATTTTCCTACAAGTCACTGGGATGTCCTCGGGGCCTAAATGCATATTCCAAAATATTGTCACATCTTTGGAAGTTTAAAGGCAGCAGCTTGGGTCACACACTGTATTTTGAATGCAGCGCCTTGTCAAGAAGCTGTAGCTACCTCCGAATCACCTTCTGTGAACAGATGAATACATATTAGTGGCCTAAAGCTGAATACCTGGTGCTGTATAGGAATTAATTCAAGCTGGGCATTACACAAAGTTTAATTTTAATACTGCCGTTATGGTGATAATGTTTGCAGTGTAAAAGGTTTTACAGTGTCAGACCACAGGGCAGGTTCTGCTAAAGCAGCAAGGGGTGACTGCTTAGCCATTGAATGAAAACTCAGTTTGCCAGTTGGCACTATAAATGGCTTTACTGTGTTGTTCTGGAATTCTTTACACACAATTGTCGAAAACATAAGCAAAAGATTTTCTTGCAAGTCAGAAAAGATTGCCCTATAAGTCGAGCTTATTTATAATTCTGAATGATTATGAAGGAAATCTGTGGGATATATAAGATACTCTATTTCAGCATTCTTGGGAAAGACCCTGATAAGAGTCCCAATAAACACAATGTTATTTTTGCAAGGAACAGGAAACTTAACAGAATTCAGCACTCTGTACGATATGAGGTAATGGAAATGTGAAGAAACAGTGCAGGAATTAATTGTTGTATCTGACTGTTTGTTGACAAAACTAGAAAGGGATTGAAAATACTCTAGATTTTCTTCATAATCCTGCATTTCAAAGCCTAGTAATAATGAAGGGTGCATTGGTTAATAATTATTATGTGATGTCGATGGTTATGAGGAGGTGATAAAAGAATTTCTTTCAGGAACCGTGATGTCTCAAAAGGTTCTTTTTTATTCATTCATGGGATGTGGGTGTCATTATAAGGCTGCCATTTGTTGTCTATCCCTAATTGCCCCTTGAACTGAGTATCTTAAAGTGAGTGGATTGCAAGGCCAGTTCAGAGGGCAGTTTAAGGGCCAACCATATTGCTGTGGATCTGGATTCACATGCAGCACAGACAAAGTCAGGATGGCAGATTTCCTTCCCTAGAGGAAGTTACTGAACCAGATAGAGCTTTACCACATTGTGAAGTTTCACTGTTTGTGTGTCTACCTTCGCAAACACGCTTAGCTGTGCAATATTGTATTCCTTTTCGCCTACTGCATCACCGTCCCCCCCTCACATTGTTTGCTCCTTTGTGGGAGTAAGCATGTACATTGCATCTGTTGTGTACATTCTGTCAGTCAGTTTTGTGATTCAATTTCATTAATTGAATTTAAGTCCCATCAACTACCGTGTTGGGACTCGAATGCATGTATGCAAGGCATTGGCTTGGTCCTCTGGATTGCACTGTTGTCTCCTTGCTTTTGAGGCAGTTGGTGTTAGATCGTGCATAGATTGCCGAGTTTTTTCAGTGTATTATACCAGTCTGCATTTGGATGTTTTATAAGGTAAGTTAAGAAAAGCCTGGTTCTAAGGAAGGGACACTCGACCTGAAATGTTAACTTTGATTTCTCTCCGCAGATGCTGCCAGACCTGCTGAACTTCTCCAGCAATTTCTGTTGGTGCTCAAAGAAAGCTGACATTTGTATAGCACCTCTCACATTCCCAGGACTTGCTAAAGTGCTTCACAGTCGCTGAACTACTTCCAAAATGTAATAATTATTTCACTTCAGCCAGCCAATTTGTGCAGAGCAAGGTCCCTTATAAAGCAATGAGATAATTGATCAGATAAAATGCTTTTGTGGTGTTAATTATGAGGAATTACTCAACTTAAAGCTCAGAATTAGGCCATTCAACCTTAATGGGTTCATGCTAGTTCTCATGCCTCCTCATGAATCTCCTCCTATCCACTTTATTGAAGCCCTTTAATGAGTTACAAATTTCAGTACAATCTGGGCTAACAGTGGTGAAAAGATAGATGATTTTGAATGCACATTATGTTATTCCTTTTCTCCACTGGCACGTTGCCTTCAGCTTTAAAGGATGTACAGCTAAAATCGAAATTGTTCAAGCTGATGCCAGCAAAGGAAGCCAGTTAGAACATAAGAACTAGCAGCAGCATTAGGCCATCTGACTCCTCGAGCCTGCTTGGCCATTCAATATGATCATGGCTGATCTGTTTGTGAACTCAGCTCCACTGACCCAGCTGCTCTCCATTGCACCCAATTCCCTTACAGGCCAAAGATTTATATATCATTGCCTTAAAAACATTCGACAAAGTAGCCTCAATTGCTTCTCTAGTCAGGGAATTCCACAAATTCACAACCCTTTGGGCAAAGAAGTTCCTCCTCAACTCAGTCCTAGCTCAGTTGGCTAGACGTCCAGTGATGGCTCAGGATACTCCTGACAGTGTGGAGTTTGGTTCCGTTCTGGCTGGGGTAGACCAAGATTGATCTCCCCATACAATCCTGGAATAAAATCACGGTTTAAGAAATGGTTTGGAGACCCTGGTGTAATTGATGATGGGTACACCCTGAAGAAGAAAGCACCACCTCTGGGGAATGTGTGAAGCATTTGCAATAAAATAAAGGAGTTAACATTTTGGAGCAGATTCAGCATGGACCGAAGGGTCTGTTTCTGTGCTGTACATCCCTGTGACTCTAACAGCTGGGTAAGATGGACCAATTTGGGCAGGGAGAGTGGGAGCAGACTGGGGATTGGGGCAAGGGAGATGGGGTTTGGAGCCCAGGCAAGGAAGGACAAAGGGGACTGATCAGATCTGAGGGTGGGATGTCCTTGATGCCCACAGTGTGACCCCCCCCCATGCATTTTTGCCTCAGATCGTGAAAAATAACCTCTCCACTTGCACTTATGTTGCACAGCCCAACGGATCATGGTGGCGCAGCCAGCATTAGGCCCTTACTTGTCACTTCAGTAAACCCAGGAGTGGTTGCCATGGTGCACACCTTACCTGCCCACCTGACATATTTTACATGCCCCTCCCTACACAAAAAATGCCCCTGTGGGGGTTGGGCCTCATAAACTCCAGTCCATAATATAGAGGACTTGTTGGAACAATTATTTTTTCCCTTTATTCTTTCACGGGATGAGGGTGGCATTGACCAGGCAGCATTTAGTGCCCATCCCTAATCGCCCAGAGGGCAGTTAAGAGTCAATCACATTGCTGTGGGTCTGGAGTCACACGTAGGCCAGACCAGATAAGGATGGCAGTTTCCTTCCCTAAAGGACATCAGTGAACCAGATGGGTTTTTCCTGACAACCGATAATGGATTCATGGTCATCATTAGACTCTTAATTCTAGATATTTTATTGAATTCACATTCCACCATCTGCCCTGGCAGGATTCAAACCCAGTCCCCAGAACATTATCAGGGTCTCTGCATTAACAATCCAGCGATAATACCACAAAGCCATTGCCTCCCGAATGGAATGTAACCAGGACATTAAGGATCTAATCAGTAAAGAGGCTGTTGTAGACCAGCAGGCAGGGGAGGGAAGAGAGGGGAAGATATATTTGACAGTGGTTACAGGCCAGACAATCATGAAAGTTTAGTATCTAGGAATGGCCTCGTGAGAAATTGATGGGGGAAGAGAACAGAAAATATTACAGTCAATGGATTTTGAAAGAAATAGACTATAAAAGCTTCCAAATTTACATAAAAAGGAAAGAATTAACAACACCTCATCCTTAGGGACAGAGGTATTAAAGCAGGAAATGAGGAAATGGCAAGCACAAAACAAATGAAAAAATGAAAGAACTGGAGCGACACGGTGGCTCAGTGGTGAGCACTGCAGCCTCACAGCGCCAGGGACTCAGGTTCGATTCCAGCCTCAGGTGGCTGTCTGTGTCAAGTTTGCACATTCTCCCCGTGTCTGCGTGAGTTTCCTCCAGGTGCTCCGGTTTCCTCCCACAGGCCAAAGGTGTGCAGGCTAGGTGGATCGGTCATGCTAAATTGCCTGTAATGTTCAGGGGTGTGTGGGTTATAGGGGAATGGGTCGGGGTGGGATGCTTCAAGGGGCGGTGTGGACTTGTTGGGCCGAAGGGCCTGTTTCCACACTGTAGGGAATCTAACCTAGATGCTGTAAATCAGGAAACAAAACAGAAATTGCTGGAAAAGCTCAGCAGATCTGGCAGCATCTGTGAAGCAAAAAGCAGAGTTAACGTTTCGGGTCCAGTGACCCTTCCTCAGAAGGGTCTTCCTCAGTGGCACAAAACATATCCTTTGTCATCAACCTTCTCAGTAGAAGACAGGTAAAATATTTTAAAAATAAGGATGGACCATCATTATTATTTGTAAAGAAATGTGCTAAAGAAATGATTGCAGTTGCCCTGGAGAGAGTGGTAGTGAGCTGTCTTCTTAAATCATTGCAATCCATGTTGATCCTGAGTGTAGTTAGGGACTTTGATCCATCAACACTAAAGGAGCAGCGATATATTTCCAAGTCAGGATCAGTGTGGCTTGGACAGGAACTTGCAGGGGGTGGTGTTCCCATGTATCTACTGCACTTCTGTCTGTGGTGCTGGTGTGGGTTTGGAAGGAGCTTTGAAGAGTGGCAGAAGTACACTTTGTCAAATTGTACACACTGTAGCTACTGTGTGCTGGAAGGAGAGGGAGTCTGCATTTAACTTGGTAGAAAGTACGACGAGCATGTGGGCCCCTTTGTCGTGGACGGTGCCAAGCTTTTTAATATTGTTGGAGCTGTACCCATCCAGGCAAGTGGGGAATAGTCCATTACACTAGCTTTGCCTTGTGGACAGTGGACAAGTTTTAGAAAGTCAGGAGATGTGTTACTATTACAGGATTCCCAACCTCTGGCGTAGTCTGTTGTCTATTGTCTTGTCACCCCAGTACTTAAGTGGCTGGTCCAGTTGGTAACCCCAGGTTGTTGATGATGGTGGGGGGAATTCAATGATATGTCATTGAATAGCAAGACTAATAGGTCCAATTCAGTTTCTGTTCATCTGGTCTGGCTTTTATGTCTGAAATTAGGCCACATTTATGGTTACTTGAAAATTTTAGAAATGGTGTGATCAGAAAGCTCAAATTAATGGGCTTGAGATTCCAAGGAAAGCTTGGTGATTGTTTCTTTCAAAAATTGGAATTTTATAATATCACACACCCGAAGGATAAATGGGAAGCAGATACTAATTAATTTTTACAGTCTTCTGTGAAATTGCCTGTCTAGTTCTCTAATAAACTTGAGTGAGCAGGTACAGCCGGCATCTTAATTAATGTAGCTGTTTCTACACTTCAGTTAACTTTATAATTGGCTTCCCATTTGCTGTCATTAATTAGATGATTTCAGATCCCACTAATGCTTAGGAGACTACCAAACCTCAGCTTACTTGCGTTAATTAATGAACATATTCTAACTTAGTGCATTTTCACAGTGCTTATGAGTCCTCTTGCCTGAATGTTCTAACCTAACCGTGCCTCTCTGGTTTGGCATTTTTCAGCATCCCTACCCATCAGAAGAGCAGAAGAAACAACTGGCT
>NC_081362.1:3389994-3489994 GCF_030684315.1 Stegostoma tigrinum
GGAGCAGTAGGCCAATTGCATTTCATCTGCATTCTACTGCTCAATGATAAAATAATCCATATTATTTATATTAAGACAAACAAAGCACCATTGAATAATAAGAAGACTAAACAAACTCAGCAAATCAGGAGTTTGTAGGAAGACTATTTTCCTCGTATGGAATTTGGGTTCAGATCTGGGTTACAGGGCATGTCTGAGTGGCTCCTCTCTCCTAAATCCTAACTGACATGTGTTCGGAAATCTTGCATGAATTCTCAAAACAGTAGCTTGCCTTTGACAGTGAAAGTCCAGAGGAACGACCTGCTGTGGGATGTGAAAATGTCTTGACATGAAGGATAAAAACGATTCTGGAAATGATAGACTTGTCATCTCAAAATTATTACTGTATAAAGTCCTTAAAGGCAGAACATGAGCTCTTTGTGGAATAGAGTGAGCAAGCTGTTTTGTTGCCATCCCTTTGGACCCCAAGTTTGTGATTACATTGGATTATGAAGCTCATTGAGGAAGGTGAGAATGAGACATTCATCGCCACCCAGTACATAAGACTGTAAGACCTAGCAATAGAAACTATTCAGCTCATCGAGTCTGCTTCAGTATTCAATGAGATCATGGCTGATCTGGTAATCCTCAACTCTGTTTTCCCCATAACCCCTGATTCCTTCACTGACTGCATATCTGCATATCTCCTTGAATATGCCCCACGCTCCTACCTCCTGGTAAAAAATTCCACAGGTTCACTACCCTCCTCATTTCTGTCTTAAATGGGCAATTCCTTACTTTGAGATAATGCCCTCTGGCTCTCGACTCTCCCACAAGGGGAAGCAAACTCTCAGTTTCCAACTCTGTCAAGCTCCTGAAGAATCCTGTATGTTTCAATAAAGTCACATCTTATTCTACTCAACTTGAAAGAGTACAGGCCCAACCTCCTGAAACTGTTCGTATAACACAGTCCCTGCATATAGTGAAACTTCTACCAATGCTGATATATATTTCCTTCAATAGGGGAATAATGTTATTCTGTATTCCCTTTGAAATAAAGGCCACATTCTCTTTGCTTTACCCCTTACCCACCGAGTATGGGTGTGTGCTTTTTGTGACCCATGCACAAGGACTCCTAAATGCCCTTGTGCTGCAGCTTTCTACAGTCTTCCTTTGTTTAATTAATATTCAGCTCCTCTATTCTTTTTACCAAGATCATAACCTCACATGTTTCCATATTATATCCCATCTGCCAAATATTTTGCCTACTCACCCAACCTGTCTCTATCCTTCTGCAGATTCTTCATGTCATTCTCACCACTTCTTTCCCTCCCCTTTTTGTGTCACCCACGAGTTTGGTTATAGTGCATTCACTTTTCTCATCCAAATCACTCATACATTGTAAATAATTGGGGTTCCAGCTCTGGCTCCTGTTGCTGATGTCAGAATGACCCCCTTATCCTAACTCACTCTTCTCTTGGTGAATCAATCTTCCATCCATACTGATATACGACCTCCAACAGCAAGGGTTCTTATATGTTAAAGAGCCAAGTGTGTGTCAACTGATCAACTGTCTTCTGAAGATCCAATGTATGATCTCCATTTTTTTGTAATCTATCCTGCTTGTTACCACCTCAAAGAATTCTAATAAATGTGTCAGGTATGATTTTCCCCTAAGGAAGCCATGTTGACTTTGCTTGATCATTTATGTATCTCTAAATACTCTGCTATTACATCCTTCATAATAGATTCCACTGCTTTCCCACTAACAGATATAAAGCCATACATTCCTGTTGATTTTTGTCTCCTTCCCTTTATAAGTAAGGGTGCTGCTTTGGCAGTTTTCCAATCCTTCAGCACTTTTCCAGAATCTAAGGATTCCTGGGAGATTACTACCAGTGCGTCCACTATCTCAGCAGCTACTTATTTTAATATGCCAGGATGCATCCCCTCAAGTCCAGGGAACTTACTGGTCTGTAGGGCGACTAGTTTTTCAAGCACTTTTTCTCCAGTGTTAGCTAGTGCATTTATTACCTATCGCCTTCCAACCCCTTGATTACTGAGTAATTTTCAAATGCTATTCATGTCTTCTACCATGAAAACTGATGCAAAGTATTAAGTCAACAGCTCCACCATTTCCTGGATCCCCATTCTTGTTTCCACTCTAAGGGGCTATAATCACTTTAGCAGCTCTCTTCTTTTTTATGTATAGAACATAGAATATAGAACCATACAGCACAGTACAGGCCCTTTGGCCCACGATGTTGTGCTGAACTTTTACCCTAAACCTAAGATCTATCTAACCTCCACCCCCTACTTCATACTATCATCCATATGCCTATTTAATTGCTGCTTAAATGCACCTAATGAGGCCGACTCCACTACCCTCTCCGGCAATGCATTCCATGCTCGTACCACTCTCTGAGTAAAGAACCTACCTCTGACATCTCCCCTATATCTACCTCCTTTCACTTTAAAACTATGTAATAGCTACCTCCACCCTAGGAAATAGTCTCTGGCTGTCCACTCTATCTATATCCCTGATCATTTTGTACACCTCTATCAAATCACCTCTCATCCTTCGTCGTTCTAAAGAGAAAAGCCCTAGCTTGCTTAACCTTTCCTCATGAGACCTTCCCTCTATTCTAGGTAACATCTTGGTAAATCTCCTCTGCATCTTTTCCAACGCCTCCACATTTTTCCTGTAATGGGGTGACCAGAAGTGGACACAATACTCCAGATGTGGCTGAACCAGGCTTTTGTACAGCTGGCGCATAGCTTCACGGCTCTTGAACTCAATCCCTCTATTAATGAAAACTAACACACGATACTCCTTCTTAACAACTCGATCCACCTGGGTGGCAGCTCTCAGGGATATGTTTGAAGAAGCTCTTCCTGTCCATCTTCCTTTTTCCCGCAAGCTTATCCTTCAAGTATAGAGGGACTGTCCATTCACATATGCAAAACTCCATTTGTGTTGCTTGTGGTCATAATGTTCACAATAGGTTGACTGGTCAAATTTGTTTTCCCTACGACATTCCATTTTTCGAGTGTATCGTGTATGGGGTTTAAGTCTGCTAAGCCCACTTTGATTCTTGTTAACTGTCAAATGCAAAGCCACAGTCTGTGACTATCTCCTGGAGATGGTTGCAAGCCACTTCAGTTTTTACGCATTCTCCTAAATTATCTGGAAACTCCTGTATGGATGAAGTTGATTTGTAACAACATGGCAAAGGCAGTCTGGCTGCCGTCCCAGTTTTGAGGAAGGGATCATTGTCATAGAGTCGTAGAAATATACGGCATGGAAACACATCCTCCATTCCACATCATCCACACTGACCAGATTTCCTAAATTAATCTAGTCCCATTTGCCAGCATTTGGCCCATGTCCCTGTAAACCCTTCCTATCCATGTACCAATCCAGATGCCTTTTAAATGTTGTCATTGTACCAACCTCCACCACTTCATCTGGCAGCTCATTCCATACATGCACCACCCTCTGTGTGAAAAAGTTGTCCCTTAGGTCCCTTTTAAATCTTTCCCCCTCACCTTAAACTTGTGCCCTCCAGTATTGGACTTCCCTTACCCTGGGGAGAAGACATGTGGCTATTCACCCTATGCATGTCCTTCACGATTTTATAAACTTCTATAACCCCTAAGCATCCAAAGCCTGTCCTTTGGCTCAAACCCTTCTGTCCTGGCAACATCCTTGTAAATGTTTTCTGCACCCTTTCAATTTTCACAATATTTTCCTATAGCGAGGAGATCACAACTGAATACAGTATTCCAAAAGTGGCCTAACCAATGTCCTGTACAGCCGCAACGTGACCTCCCAACTCCTACACTCAATGCACTGACCTATAAAGGCATGCATACCAAACACTCTTTTTAACATTGAGTGGGACTTGTCTTCATTTAGAGGAACCAGTGATTGAGGGAGATTGTGATCTTGTTTGGAAGAAAGAGAAGCAAGAAGTTGCACTTATGGAAATGCAAATAATTCACAATACAGAATGAGCAACCCCAGCTTCTCCACCTCTGCATGTAACTAAGTTCTGGTCGCGAGTGAATTCTTGTGTAGTTTTGGTGGCATTAACCTCTGATTAACATTGGGTGCACTGCATGTATTGGTTTAGTCCGCTGACTGCCACCTGTTCAATCCTCTAAAATGGTGTATTTTCTCCAATCATCTGAACAGATAAGACAAACCCTTTAGGTTGCAAACAGGTGATAAAACGCTGTAACAAGGCATGATTTGTTGCTGTATATCAACACACAGTAAATCAGATTTCATATACTTGCAGCTCTGAAATTTTGCTGCGGCTCGAAATTCAATAGCCATTAAAACTGACTGTATCTAATTAATTGCCTAAATATTTTAGATGGATGTTTGTATGGGAAATTCTACTCTCTTTGATGTGAAAAAGCAGAAAATAACCAGAACGAGTTCGCAATGTTCTGGGGGTTGCCAGTTAGCAGATAAAAATATTTTGTTCTTTCAGGAAGTGCCAGGGATTAATATTTTACAGCTTTGATTACAACCATAATCCATTTTAGTGATTAAATTGGACTCCCATGTTGACATCACCTGCATTACAAACCCTGTTCATTTAGCAAGAGAGGGAGCAAGCCTAGAGGAGAGATTTGTGATTCTCGATTATTAAACCCCATTACAGAAAATGTAATTTCTGTCACTATAATCCGTGCATTGTTCAATTTCAGTGCCAGAGAGATAACTAGCTACTTACAATATATTTGCCTTTGGAGATTTAATTTACAAAGTGCACTATCTGGCAGACACAGGCAGACTAACATGACAGAAGCCTGTAAGGGTTATCAATTTCTTTGACCTGAGAACAACCCTGCACAATCGATTTCTGTGGCAGTGATGGGGCTGAGAGTGTGGGGTGGGCTGTGGGGGAGATGCAAAGTTGCAGTTGGGGGATAATTGGATCGTAGTTTGCAAACAGCCAACAGGGAGGAAGGGGGCTTTGCAGGCCGTTGCAGGCTGAGTTCTTGCGTTGTCCGAATGGGACACATCCTGTCAGGCTGTAAGGTTGTGCTTCAACACCCTGGGGGCAGAATGCGTTTGCTGGGGGAAGCTGCACAATCAGACCAGAATCATAATACATGCATCAATGTTATAGTGACCGTTCATAGCTTTCACCCTGCACAGTGGCATAGAAGGGATCCTTGTGACATAATTCCTTCCGGTGCAATCTAACCATATGTTTGGACCTTTGAATGTAGGTCAAGGCTGCAATGGATGGTTATATTTAAAGTCACTTTGGAGCTCTGTTTCCAACCTGCACTTTTTATAGATTGCTGACGTTTAATCACACTGCCACCTTACCATTACATTACTTTGTTTCATGATGTTTTATGGATACAAATGTTTTGTCATATAATATTTCATGGATACAGAATTGGCGGAGTGACAGGAAACAGAGTATAATGGTTAATGGATTTTCTTTGGACATGGGCAAGGTATGTAGTGAAGTTCCCTCGGGGTCAGTGCTGGCTGGGATCTTTGCTTTTTCTGATCTATGTTAACGATCTGGACCTTGACGAACAGGGCACAGTTTCACAATTTGCTGGGTGATAGGAAACTCAGAAGCACTGTACACTGTGAGGAGTCGAGGATCAAAGTTCAAAAGGACATGGACAAGTTGGTGGAGTGGGCATACAAGTGTTGTTTATTTGCAAGAGAAGTTATGTGGAGATGCATTCTGAAGGACGAATATGGAAAGACAAAATAAATTAAACGATAATATTCGAAAAGGGGCTCTGGAACAGAGGGACCTGGATGTACTTTATACATGTGTAATTCAGTAAAGGTGTCAGGACAGGTTGAAACAGTTGTTGATACAACACAAAGTATCTTTATTAAAAGGAACTTGAGTACAATAGCAGGGAAATTATGTTGGACTTACATGAGACATTAGTTCAGCACTTTTGAAAGATTTGAGGACATTGGAGACAGTGCAGAAGAGGTTTATGAGAATGGTTCCATGGATAAGAAGTTTCAGTTATGAAGATAGATTGGAGACTTTGGGAATGTTCCCCTTAGAGAAAAAAAGGCTGGGGGGAGATCTGGTAGACATATTCAAAGTGGTCTGGACCAGGTAAATGGGGAGAAAGTGTTCCTTCTTGTGAAAGAATCAGAAAGACAGGGGTACAGTGTAAAAGAAATTAGCGAAGGATGTAGAAGTAAAGTGAAGAAAAACCTTTTTCACACAGTGAGCAGTTGGGGGTCTGGAATGCACAGCCAGCGTGTATGGTGGAGGCTGGTTTAACTGAGGGTTTCAGGAAGAAATGAGTGTGTCACATGAAAAGGAAGAACATACAGCTTCCATGGAGAAGGCAGAAGAATGAAATACTCATCTGGAGAGTCGGCAAAGATGTGCTGGGCCATGTGGCTTCCTTCTGATCTATAATAATTGTGTGATTTTAGCCACATCTAATTGGTCAGTTCAGAGCATGCTATCAATAGCATTTTTCTTCTTTGTATTGCTTTATGACCATCAGTTGCACATATGAGAAATGCAGGTTCCAGCTGACTAATATGAAAACCAAATGCTGCAGATGCTGGAAATCTGAAACAAAAATAGAAATTGTTGGTGAAACAAAGCAGGTCTGGCAACATCTGTCGAGAGAGAAACAGAGTTAATGCCTTGACTCCAATGGCCTTTCTTTTGAAAAATACTGGTCTCGAAAAGTTAACTGAGTTTCTCTGTCCACAGATGCTGCCTGACCTGCTGAGTTTCTCCAACATTCTGTGTGTTTGTTGCAAGTTTCTGTTGAGGTTTAGTATATTAGTCAGATTACTGTTCAACCCCTCCATTGATAATACTCAAACAAAGCTGGTTATGTTTGGACGTATGAACATATGAACAGGAGGAAGTAGTTTTGTCCTTTCAGCTTGCTTCACCATTTGATAAAATCCATGGCTGATCTGATAATGGCCTCAACTCCATATTCCTACCTACTTCATGCTCTTTGGCTCTTGATTGTTAAGAATGTGTCAAATTGGCCTTAAAAATATTCAAAGACCTTACCTAAACCACTCTATGAAGGGAGTCCCATACACTCACAATCCTCTGAGAGAAAAGAAATTCTCCTTAGTTTTGTCAAAAAGGAAAATCCACTTGTTTTAAATGGTGTCCCTTAGTTCTTAGCTCTCTCATGTGGGTAAACATCCTTTCAGCATCCACCCTATCTAGCTCCGTTAGGATCTTAATCATGTTACAATAAGATAACCTCCCATTTTTCTAATCTGCAGTGGATACAACTTTGTTCAACTCTGTGTCATCAGTCATACACCTTCATCTCAAGTATGAACCATGCAAACCTTCTCTAAACTGCTTCTAATGCAGTCATAAGGAGAATGAACATGTACACATTACTGAGATGCGGTCTCAGGATAATAGTAGCAAAGTTTTACTTTTTCCATATTCTGTACCCCTAACAATACTGACATACCACTTGCCTTTCTAACCACTTGCTGCAACTCCATATTAGCCTTATGTGTTTTATGTGCCAGAATTCCCAGATCCCTTCGTACTACAATGTCTTGCAATCCCTCTCTCTTTTTTAAACATCTGCTGTTTTTCTTTATTCTCCCTGCCAAGATGGACAGAGTCATGATTTGCCACATTATATTCCTTCTGCCCATCTTTATTTTGCCCATTCACACAACTCAGCTAAATCCCTTTGCAGACTCTTAATATATTCATGTTGAAAATCTGCTGTTGGTTGGTGAGAATCTTTTAAGAAGACAGTCCATCAGCTTTACCAATCCATGACCCAACAGCACAGTTGTTGCCCTGTTTGAAACTGTGCATAGTAACACTTGTTTGGAGGCATCCTCTGAGGGCTTCTGGGCTGGAACAACATTGAACAATTGTTAATGTTCTGGGGAGCATTGTGTAATTGCCCACACTGCATTATTGCACATTATGCTGTGAAAATTGTTAAGGCACATGCACATTTTTGTATTATTAATGACAGGTTCCTATAAATCTGTGTTGCAGAGATTAAATAAAAATGCTGAGGGGCAGGTTGGGCGCAGATCAGTCATAAATTCCTGGCAGGAGCACAGCATGTGGGAATACATGAAATGCAAATAAAAACATAAATACGCATCTTGTGGAGCACTGGCGCTGTTACGCTGTGTGCAACGGATGGGTTTTGGGTAGAAGGAGCAGGCTCTTCATTGGAGAAGAGCAATGTGGCGTATTCGAAAGGGGTCAGAGCTGGGCACAGTGCAGTTTGCATTTATTTGCATGCTGACAATGCAATAGTCCTTGAGCTTTGTGATGGTGTGAGGCTAAGTGAGCTTTTGCCCTTAGAAGCAACAAGAGAACGTGGTTAGAGATAGCAGGAACTGCTGATGGTGGAGAATCAGAGATAACAAGGCGTAGAGCTGGATGAACACAGCAGGCCAAGCAGCATCAGAGGAGCAGGAAGGCTGAAATTTCTGATGAAGGGCCTCGGCCCGAAACGTCAGCCTTCCTGCTCCTCTGATGCTGCTTGGCCTGCTGTGTTCATCCAGCTCTACGCCTTATTATATAAGAGTATACAGTTGCATTGTTCTGGGCAAACCAGCTTTCTTTCAAGGATCAGTGGTGCCATTTTGGTTGAATGCATCGCGAAAGGTCAATGTAAGATGCTAAGTTCCTTTCTGACAGCACATTTTACATGGAGTGCTGTGTCTTGAAGCATTTTGCGCGGCTGCTGGAATAAAATGTCAGACATCAATCCAGGCAGGAAAAGGAGTCAGCGATTGGGACTGGCCATAACAGGTGGTTAGGGTGAAGGCTTTCAGATCTTCAAAGCAAATGGAGGAATATCAAAGCAGAAAGATTAATGCTAGAACTCCAGAAGGTGCTCAAAGAACAGATACTGATGACAAAATAAAGGGAGCAAACATTGACCGGTACATACTGGGACTTGGAGCAGATTGGGAGGTGATGGCCTAGTGGTATTATTGCTGGACTGTTCATCTAGAGAGCCGGGGAATGTTCTGGGGGCAGCAGATGGTGGGATTTGAATTCTATAAAAGTCTGGGATTAGCCTCATTGCCTTGCCCCAAACTTGATATGGAGTGATGCTGTTGAAGCTATGCAGCCATTTGTCTGTATCTAACCAAGAGAGGTACCTTTCTCCTCTCACAGATGTATCTAGTTAGCTTACCTTATTTATAGGAGGTCTTGTGATGCAGTGGGATATATCATTAAACCTCTAAGCCAGAAACTCTTATGTTCCAATCCTCCTCCAGGACTTGCACATAATTCAGCCCAAATTAGGTTGAGGTTCAATTTGTAAGTCCCTTTAAACTGGCTAAAGGAAAGCATCAGGAGTGGGACAGATTTCTAGATAGGAATGCAAAGCAAGTTGGAGCCTCTCCCATGACCACCCGTAACTCTAGGCTACGATTATATGTGAAGGCATGTGTTGTCAAACTAACTCAGATTTATTGGAGGAATTTTTTTTCAGTAATAGATCAGATTGGTGGTAATGACATAGGGTTCAATCCCCATTCTAGCTGGGGTGCATTTGGATCTGACTCCTTTTTTAGCCTGCAATAGATAGATTTTTGTTAAACAAAGGTATTAAGGGATTGTGGGCCAAAGGTCATGTGAGTTAGGCCAAGACTAGCCATGAGCTCACTGAATGGCAGAACAGACTTGAGGGGCTGAATGGCCTAGTCCTGTTCCCATGTTCCTCACCCTCACTGTGGTCGAAGGTGATGGCACTGTGATTAGGACCTACTTTTGGGCAAAGACCTTAAGAAGGAGATTTAGATTTGTACGCAAATAAAACAAGACATGAGGTTAGGTAGCAATATCAGCAGGTGTGTGTTTTACACATCCAAAATATAAGCCTCTCTCTGCTGTAACTACAGATGAAGAATGAATTAAGGTAGCACAGAAAAATGTGTTAGGAAAACATTCGCTGATGTTGACAATGGTCCAGACAATTTTAAAATGCATCTATTTCCAGAATAGCTCCCAATGCTGCCATGACAGAGATTGCCCATTGTAGCACTAACCCGATATCAGGCTCTGTACTCCTCTACTTCATATGGCAGTCTACATCTGGCACTCATTTTTGAAACCTTTTAGGACACAGCTCAATTTATTTGCCTTTGCTCAAATGATGTGCTGATTCTCTTCTGAACAGAACAAGCAAAGGACCCTCATTTTGCAGGTGGCCATGCCCTGCTCTTGTGGCTAAAAAAGTAAAATACTCATCCCATGCAAGGAGAAGGCAATGTGTCAGTTAATTACAGCAAATCTTCCAACCTCTCATCAGTTTGGGCACTCGTTTGGGAGACCCGATACTCACCCAGATTTGATCTTATTGGCTTGACCTGAGAAAACTTCTGTGGCGGTCATCGCTCCACGTGCACTGAGGGTTTATATCTTCAGTGAAACCAGGACAATCAACAAATGCCGTCTCTCACCTCCACCGCAATTTCGGGGATTCACAAATAAGGGATAAACCTTTGTTGTTGACCACCAAACAAACCTTTCCCTCAACTCTTTGGTAAACCAGGTTGACTATACTGGGCCAAAACAGACATCGGGCCCTTTATTCACAAATGTAGGGCCTGTGCAGGCATGCTACTTGGTGTCTCAATTGCCATTAACTTGCAAAAGGAGCAAATGTGAGGTGAGAAATATCGTTTTCCCTCAGCAAGTTGTTGAGTCTGGAATACACTGCCTGGACATGTGGTAGAGGCAGGCTCAATTGAGGCATTCAGTAAGGGACGTTGGATGTTTATTTGGATGGAAATGGTTTGCAGGGAAATGGGGGAAAGGCAAGCAACTGGCATTAGTTACCCACCCTCAAGTGAAGAGCTATTGTGGACACAATGGGCTGAATGGCCCTCTTCTGTGCTGTAACAATTCTGTGATTCTGTCAATTGTTTTCAAGAATTCAGTAAGGAGTTAGATACAGTTCTTAGGGCTAGAAGGATCAACTGGTATGGAGAGAAAATGGGAACAGGGGACTGAGTTGGATGATCGGCCATGATCAGATTGAATGGTGGAACAGGCTGAAAGGGCCAAGTGACCTACTCCTGTTCCTATTTTCCACATTTCTGTGTCATTATGGGTAAAATGTGTTGATTGCAGTCATTACTTGAGCGTTTCAATGGACAGAGTGTGGAGTCAGGAGATAGGTCCCTGTAAAGCTTCATTCTGTGAATAAATCTATCCCTATTTTCT
Organism: Stegostoma tigrinum; assembly: GCF_030684315.1. Classification (NCBI taxonomy): domain Eukaryota; kingdom Metazoa; phylum Chordata; class Chondrichthyes; order Orectolobiformes; family Stegostomatidae; genus Stegostoma; species Stegostoma tigrinum. The sequence continues at coordinate 3,401,208 of NC_081362.1, forward strand.
GAAGAAGGGTCCAGACCCAAAATGTCGGCTTTCCTGCTCCTCTGGTGCTGTTCGGCCTGCTGTGTTCATCCAGCTCCCCACCTTGTTATCCCAAGTAAGGATTGTCTTTATATCGTTCCTACCAACTGGCTGCAAGGAGTTTTACACAAGTACTTTCTGATCAAATTTCAGTGTGCATACCTTTCAGCTGGAGGATGTTGGTCACTTAAACTGACCCATGTTTTATTCACAGTGATATTTTAAAATTTGTTAAATGCCATCCCATCGTGAATGTTGCCTAGTCTGGAGATTTGAGGAGAGTTTGGATAAATTTGGATCATTTTCACTGGAAAGACAGAGGCAGAGGGGTGACCTGGAGGAGGTCTACAAAATCATGAGAGGCTTGGATAGCATGGATAGTCAGTGGCTTTTTCCAAGGGTGGAAAGGTCAGCTGCATGAGGGCACAGGTTCAAAGTGAGAGGGAGAAAGTTTAGGGAAGAAGTACAGGGATGACTTTTCATGCAGAGGGTGGTGAGGGCCTGGAATACGCTGCAAGAGGAGCTGGTGGAAGCAAGTGTGATAGCAACATTCAAGGCATGTCATGAGAGACACATGAACATAGAGGCCGACAGAGGGATAAAAACTGCACATGGGCAATAAGTGGGTCTAAATAAGGATTAGAATTGGCACAGACTTGGAGGGCCAAAGGGCCTTTTCCACTGCTGTATTGTGTTGTACTGAATTGAAACATTGCTTCGGTCAATTCTTGGTGCATACTTCAAGAGCACAAGAGGGAACAGTAGACAGAGAACAGAACGTGCACCCCTTGTAGATGACTTTTAAGATTTGCAAAAGTTGGCCACATTCCTTCAACTTTTGTTTTCTTGCTGGAGCCAGGTGTAACACTGTCAGGGAAAAGTTTTCAGACTGAACAAAGAAAGCCTGCCTTATAAATGACTCGATAGTACCATTCTGTGCTCTCTGCCAGTGCAGCTGCAAGCCCAGAGTGGGAGGAAGATCAGAATATTTTGAGAGTTCAGCCATTACATCTCCAAAGTGCCGGCTGATTGGGGCAGTGTGCAAGGGTGGAATTTTAAATTTAAATGTTCGTAGTTTCTGCTGTTTACTGTCCTCCTATTCAATATGATCTACATCTGTCCCCAGTTCAACAGCGTACTCTGAGAGAAACACAATTCCAAGTTAGAGCAACTTTTGAAATCTGTGCCAAAACATGTTAGACTCCAGTGTGTGGAAGTGGTGTGGGTAGTTACATCATCTGCATCTCTTAGGAACGGCCAGTGCAGTGGTATTGCATGAATCAGAGTTGACCCAGACTCCTCCCAAAACCCACCCCTCAGTTTCTTAATTTCTGCGTTTCACGGGGGAGAATGACGGTAAGGGTTTCCTGTCAGAGGCTCCTGATTGGGGTTTAATAGTGAGAATTGGAATAGTAATGAAGATGAAAGAGTTTTCCTTGATTACCTTTGGGGTCCGGGGAGTATTTAAACAGCACGTTCCCTCGTGAGATTAGCTTAGTTGGATAGAATCCCTGACAGGGTGTGTTTTACATGGAATGAGTTCATTTAGAAAGCGTTCCTAACTCCTTGCTTTCTGGACCCAAGTTTAATGTGTCATTTCTCCCTTCTTTCTTTTCTGTGTCTAATGATAGATAGAGATCCCTTGAATTAACTGTAATCTGTTAAAGTCAGATGAGTGAACTGCTAATTTAATGCAATTAGTTTTTAAGCTAAAAAATGGCTATTTGTGGAACCTCATAATATTCCAGTGCAAGTGCTGTACTCTTGTCCATATAGTTGTGTCAATTTTAATATCCAAGACTCGAAAAGACGCTGCCTCACTGTTTTCAGTGCGTTTGACATGCCTGTTGAAACAAAGACATTACCCTTCAATCAAAATATAAAGTTCAAACAATTGAAGGATGGGCCGCCTTGGTTGTAAGGTGCAAAGTACAGGTGGTATGGGTAAGCAGCATTAATGTTAGAGTGCATGATATCCAATGTCATTAACCATCAATGGCCACAAGTTTGATCACTTGCTCTCAGTGTCAAGAGTCCAGAACAGGGAAGTTACTGACCACACTGCAAAATACCTGACAGGCCACGAGGTTTCTGGATTATCAAGCAAAAAGATTATCAATGGACTGGAAAGGATTGCAGGTAGAAAGGATAGTAGAGAAGGCGTTTAGTATGCTTACATTTATTGGACAGAGCATTGAGCAGAGGAGCTGGGAAGTCATGTTGTAGTTACACAGGATATTGGTTAGGCCACTTTTGGAATACTGCTTGCAGTTTTGGTCTCCCTGTTATAGAAAGGATGTTGCCAGGGTTGGAGGGTTTGAGCTATTGGGAGAGGCTGAACAGGCTGGGATTGTTTTCCCTGGAGCATCAGAGGCTGAGCTGTGACCTTACAGAGGTTTGTAAAATCAAGAGGGGCTTGGATAGGGTAAATAGACAAGGTATTTTCCCTGGGGTTGGGGGGAGTCCAAAACTAAAGGGCACAGGTTAAAAGGGCGAAGGGAAAGATTTATAAGGGACTGAAGGGGCAACTTTTTCACACAGGGGGTGGTGCGTGTATGGAATGAGCTGCCAAAGGAAGTGGTGGAGGCTGGTACAATGACAACATTTAAAAGACATCTGGATGGGTATAAGAATAGGAAGGGCTTAGAGGGACATGGGCCGAATGCTGGCAAATGGGACTAGATTTATGATCGGCATGGACGTGTTGGACCAAAGGGTCTCTTTCCATGCTGTATATCTCTATAACTGAATGACTGCGTGATTGAAAATGGAATCGAAGGCATGGTATCATCATCATGAAAGATTCCACAAACTCGGTCTCTTTACCCTTAAAAAGAAAATATTGAAGTCTTTTAAAATAATGCAAGAGTTTGATTATGATGAATATATTTATTCTGGTCAGGGAAATGAGAACTACATGTCATAAATATCAGGTGGTCACTAATGAATCCAATAGGGTATTCGGGACAGTGGGAAGGGTATGGAACGTGCTGCCAGAAGGAATATTTGAGGGGAGTAGGATGGAGGCATTTAAAGGGGAAAGTTGGTTCTTGAACCAGGGAGAAAGGAATGGAAAGATGTGATTATAAGGTAAGGTGAAGGACAGTGGAGGACCACATGTAGAACGTAGACATTAGCATACACAAGTTGGTCTGACTGGCCTTTTCCTGTCCTGAAGACTCAATGTTTACACAGCAGAATGTGATCTTACTGAAGTAACTCCACAGAGGCCAGTATCCTAGATAATAAAATGTGTAGCTGGATGAACATAGCAGGCCAAGCAGCATCTTAGGAGCACAAAAGCTGACGTTTCGGGCCTAGACCCTTTTCTGATGAAGGGTCTAGGCCCAAAACGTCAGCTCTTATGCTCCTAAGATGCTGCTTGGCCTGCTGTGTTCATCCAGCCCCACACTTTGTTATCTTGGATTCTCCAGCATCTGCAGTTCCCATTATCTCTGAGGCCAGTATCCTGTCATCTTCACTTACACGTACATAGTACTTGACACTGGTCTGGCTTCCTCAAAGTCAGCTCTCAGGGTGAGCAGAATCTTGGACAGTTCAGTTTTTTCTTTCAGCCAGGGCTTCCTGATTGGACCAGATTAACAGCCTCACTTAGGGAACTCATATTCTGTGGATCCACCTGGCTGACCTTGTTACAATTGCTACACACAGAAGTAGCAGCAGGAGGCAGTTCTAAGTGAAACAAAGTGCATACACTTTCTCAGTTAAACACATCTACCATGTGAGAGAGCTTGACCTAACAGTGTTATTAACAGTTTTCATTTGTCTAACACAGATAATTGTCTAAGATAGGCTATTCTGTAAGTTTGACTGTTGAATAAACTAGACTACTGAATAAACTAGACTATTGAATAAACTAGACTATTGAATAATCTAGACTATTGAATAAACCAGACTATTGGCCAAACTGGACTATAGTCTGAAATACACTATAGTCTAAGGTAGTCTATTGTCTAAAATGGCTGTAGTGTAAACTAGACTATTGTCCAGTAAGGTACAATACAGTCTAAACTAGATTATTGTCTAAAGTAAAATACTGTCTAAGATAAATGATTGTCTATGATATATACTTTTGTCTTAATGCAAAATTTGAGCATTTTACATACGTACCCTTATTACGTTTTGGTTCCTGCATAAGTGTTTTAAAAGAAAAGAGCACATTTTCACATGTTTCTGAATGGAGCAGTCTGCTCATGTATGTTTTATGAGTTTGCCTTTTTGCAGTCTTGTGTTGGAATGAGCCTAGAGGTGTTGGTCCCGGAAACCAGTTCCAGCGTGTCGAGTCAACCCTCTCCTGGTTGCGGCACCTCTCTGTATAACCACATCACTGGCTCCCACTGGTAACGGAAGGGTGTAAAAATTCAAAACTGTGAGCTCCATCGTACTGACTGTTTGCAAACTCCCTGCCAACAAAAACACTTTGCCCAGATGGCACTTTTTCATCCTCGTTTCTCCCTGCTGTTACAACAGCAAGACTGTTCGATTCTCTCTCCACCTCAGCATACTCTAAGTCTGTTCCTACGATGAAATGAACACCTTGTAGCTCTATAAATACCTTGATTTCAAGAATGCTGTGTGTCAAAAAATTGACTAGACAAATAAGCTGACAGAAGTGTCTTATACTGATTTATTCTAAAGGTGTAAACCAGGTTATACAATGAACATGCAAGAGCATTTCAACAGAATATAATGCTCTTTTACTGCCTTTGTCTCTCCCAGTGTTGATAGTTGAGACGATGTCTAGCTATCTCATTAGAAAATCTTCGTATGCTAGAAGCCTTAAGGTAGCTTGACAGATCTGAGTAAAATAACATGAGATTGCATTAACAATGCCTCCTGTATCTGTTACATTCTTTTTTTATATTCTAAGTGTCCACTATTCCTCTGTACGACATCATGTGTTCTCAATAGCCTTGTCTACATCAGCAAAAACTCTCTCATTACCATCATAGATCTCATGTTACTTTCACGTGAGGTTTTGTAACAATACTATGGCTTTAAGAGATCTAGTTTGTCCTTTTTTTAATTAAGAGAGACTGAGACAGAGGTCCTGAGCATTCTACTCAAAACCAATATGTTAAACAGCTTTTGAGGCCTTCAATTTTTATTTTAAAGTTGGAACAATAGAAGCAGCCTGAATGTGTGGAGTCAAGCTCCCATAGAACCAGGATCTTTAGTTTAGCTTCAGCAGTTGTTTTGACATCTTGAGACTGGATGTGGAAGCTCTTATTCCTCTCTCTGACTGATTGATTGATTTTATTGTCACATATGCTGAAATACAGTGAAAAGCTTTATTTAGAAGCCATACAGGCAGATCACAGCAAGCAAAGGATGTACAGGTCAAAAAGACATAGAGGTATACAGCTCTGTTACAACTAAAAGCTGGGGCTCTCTTCCTGCTGCTAGAATTGCATCTGAAACAATCTATTATACTGAACTTGTCTTTGCCAAGGGTGTGATTATATGATGTTACTATATTGGAACAGTTAATTATTAGTAGTTAATATATATTATTTTGTTAAGCATTTTCATGGAGTTATGTTTAAGCCAACTATTTTCTTTTTATTTTTGCCTGTATTTTAACTAGTTACAAATAAAGTGTGTTTTGCTTAAAGTCAAATAGTTTGGCCAATCAAATTGAATCTGGAATGCGACGCCGTAACATTCACCTGTAAAATAAGAAAAAGTGGGGTCTAGGCCATCTTCTTCGTGTCTTTTGGGGGGACTTACTCAGGTCCAAGTGGTATGAACCAGTTTTATCTTTCCTTTCTCCCCCTCTTCACAGTCACGATAAACTGTATCTTCTCACACATTTCCCATTGTGAATGAATGCCCTTCAAACTACCACTGATATGATCAATATTTTTAATTTTTCAAGTAAATTTGGCTCTCTATAAAGTAGCAAAACCACTTTCTTATAGATCCATTATGAAGATCTTAGCACAAAACATTAAAGTGCGTTATTGAAGTTTTGCTATAAATTGGTCTGCTCTCTTTATGAAATAAGCAGAGATGATAAATTTCCTTAAGTAGCAACATTTAAAGGCTCCTTTTCTCACACACAACAGCTTCACCAATTTCAGGATACATCCAGGAACTTATTTAGTTGCTTGTATTGCAATTGGGGATGTGAAATTTCTTCCCTGATGTCTTTGAGGTGTTCTCTTGGACTATTAAGACTTTCCTTTCCTTTCCCTTCATTTCTCATGGAAAGTTGGTGACTGATTCAGGAATGCTCAGTAAAAGCTTGCAGGTTCTCATTGCTGTTTCAGAGCTGATCATTAGAGCAGAGAAAGTTTGACGGAGATTTAATTGCGGGTTCAAAATGGAGACAGATGTCACATAAAGAGAAATGTTTTCAGTTCATTCAATTCCATAGGACGTGGGTTTAAGGTCTTTGACTAAAGGAGCAAAGGTAACAGGAACAAAAACACTTTATACAATGCATGGTTAGGATTTGGAATGCACAGTCTACTAGGCTTATGGAAACAGGTTCTGTAGTGACTGGAACGAGGTCAGCCAGGTAGACATTATAGATCCTAAACCAGCCCAGTTCATCCCCTCCCCCCACTGCACCACACAACCAGCCCAGCTCTTCCCCCCCACCCACTGCATCCCAAAACCAGTCCAACCTGTCTCTGCCTCCCTAACCGGTTCTTCCTCTCACCCATCCCTTCCTCCCACCCCAAGCCGCACCCCCAGCTACCTACTAACCTCATCCCACCTCCTTGACCTGTCCGTCTTCCCTGGACTGACCTATCCCCTCCCTACCTCCCCACCTACACCCTCTCCACCTATCTTCTTTACTCTCCATCTTCGGTCCGCCTCCCCCTCTCTCCCTATTTATTCCAGTTCCCTCCCCCCATCCCCCTCTCTGATGAAGGGTCTAGGCCCGAAACGTCAGCTTTTGTGCTCCTGAGATGCTGCTTGGCCTGCTGTGTTCATCCAGCCTCACATTTTATTATCTTAGACATTATAGAATACGAGTTCCCTGATTGGGGCTGTTAATCTGGTCTAATCAGGGAGCCCTGTCTGACAGGTTAAAAAATAAAGGGGTGTCAGGGTTTCTGAACTTGGTCAATGTCATCTACTATGTACATGCAATAAAAGGTGACTTGTTCAGGGGATACCAGCCTCCTGTGAAGTTATTTCAGGTTCAATAATAACTTTCTAAAGGGAATGGGTGAACTGTTTGAAAAGGAGAGATTTGTGGACTGTGGAGCAAGAACAGGGCTGTGGGAGTAATTGGATAACTCTTCCAGTCGCATGACACAAATTTAATGGGCCAATTAAACACCAAATGTGTTGCTGTGTTCTGTGGAAGCGTCACCGGACCTGAGAACTTAACTCTGATTTTTTCCTTCCTGGCTGCTGCCAGACCTGCTGAGCTTTTCCAGCAATTTCTGATTTTGTTCCTGATTTATAACACCCGCAGTTCTTTCAGTTTTTATTTTGTATCTAACTGTGTTGGAGCACATTGGTGCCAGCAGCACAGGGTGGTCGGGGGTTGCGTCAGGGCCAGTAACTGGACTTTGTATCCTGGGGCCAGGGGCAAGAACTGCAGCTGAGAGTTCTCACCTTAGCTCCATGGAGGCAATCATTTATCACAACATGATGCATAAGACAATAAGATATAAGTTGGCACAACATTGTGGGCCGAAGATCAGGACTATGCTGTACTATTCTATGTTCTGTGTTCTAAGACCAGGAATAGACTGACCTTGATCATGTCCATCTCTATCATTGCAACAAAAACAGTGGTGCCAGGGAAACTCAGCAGGCCTGATAGCTTGTGTGGAGAGAAGCAAAGTTAACGCTCCATACCCATTCTGACTCTTCTTCAGAGATTGAAACACGCGTGTCAAGCACAGGAGACTGGAGCCTTTTACACATACATTCCATTATAACAGTTCAACCAGTGACTGGGACTGAACCTTGATTTTAAAATTCCCATCCTCATTTTCAAATCCTACCCCAGCTTCACCTCTCCCTATCTCTTTTACCTCCTACAGCCCCTAAACGCCTCCCTATCTCCATAGCCTGCTCTAGCCCCTAAACCCATCCCTATCTCCATAGCCTGCTCCAGCCCCTAAACCCCTCCCTATATCTATAGCCTGCTCTAGCCCCTAAACCCCTCCCTATATCTATAGCCTGCTCCAGGCCCTAAACACCTCCCTATATCTATAGCCTGCTCCAGCCCCTAAACCCCTCCCTATCTCCATAGCCTCCTCCAGTCCCTAAACCCCTTCTTATCTCTATAGCCTGCTCCAGCCCCTAAACCCCTCCCTATCTCCATAGCCTGCTCCAGCCCCTAAACCCCTCCCTATCTCTATAGCCTGCTCCAGCCCCTAAACCCCTCCCAATCTCCATAGCCTGCTCCAGGTCCTAAACACCTCCCTATATCTATAGCCTGTTCCAGCCCCTAAACCCCTCCCTATCTCCATAGCCTGCTCCAGGTCCTAAACACCTCCCTATATCTATAGCCTGTTCCAGCCCCTAAACCCCTCCCTATCTTCATAGCCTCCTCCAGCCCCTAAACCCCTTCTTATCTCTATAGCCTGCTCTAGCCCCTAAACCCCTCCCTATCTCCATAGCCTGCTCCAGCCCCTAAACCCCTCCCTATCTCTATAGCCTGCTCCAGCCCCTAAACCCCTCCCAATCTCCATAGCCTGCTCCAGGTCCTAAACACCTCCCTATATCTATAGCCTGTTCCAGCCCCTAAACCCCTCCCAATCTCCATAGCCTGCTCCAGGTCCTAAACACCTCCCTATATCTATAGCCTGTTCCAGCCCCTAAACCCCTCCCTATCTCCATAGCCTCCTCCAGCCCCTAAACCCCTCCCTATCTCTATAGCCTGCTCCAGCCCCTAAACCCCTCCCTACCTCCCTATCTCTATTGCCTCCTCCAGCCCCTAAACCCCTCCCTATCTCTATAGCCTGCTCCAGCCCCTAAACCCCTCCCTATCTCTATAGCCTCCTCCAGCCCCTAAACACCTCCTTATCTCTATAGCCTGCTCCATCCCCTAAACCCCTCCCTATCTCCATTGCCTCCTCCAGCCCCTCCAGCCGTACCTATCTCTGTAATATTCTCCAACACCCACAACCCTATGTCTGGAACATCCCTCACCCCCACACCCCTCCCTATCTCTGTAACCTTCTCTAGACCCTCACCCCTCCCTATCTCTGTAACCTTCTCTAGCGCCGAACATCCTTCCCTATCTCTGTAATCTTCTCTAGACCCCCACCCCTCCCTATCTCTGTAACCTTCACTAGCCCCCAACATCTCTCCCTATCTCTGTAACCTTCTCTAGACCCGACACCCCTCCCTATCTCTGTAACCATCTCTAGCCCCCACACCCCTCCCTAGCTCTGTAACCTTCTCTTGTCCCCAACACCCTTCCCTATCTCTGTAACCTTCCCTAGCCCCCACACCACTCCCTGTCTCTAGAACATCCCTCACCCCTACACCCCTCTGAGATATCCACATTCTTCTCATTCTGACCTCTGTGCAAGCCCCTAAATTTAGTCACTCTTCCATTTGTAAAGGTATCTTCATTTGTGTGGACTGTAAGTTGTGGAACTCTCTAAGTCTCCGTGTTCCTTTAATTTTCTGACTGAAACCTAGCTCTTGAATCATGTTTTTGGCCACCTGTCTTAATATCTCCTGATGTAGCTCAGCATTAGATTTTATTTCATAACACTCCAACATACATCTCGGATGCTTTATAAATGCAGGTTGTTGGTGTGTTGATCCTGAGCCTCAGTGCAGTTTATTTAGCCACTGGGAAATCTGAGCATGCTATTGCTAACGAGGAACTCCAACCAATTTTCAAAATGTCGGATTGATTACTGTTGATGAAAATTGCATTTCCCATTGCAGCCCCTGCTAAAGGGAGAGAGGTGACCTTGCACAGATATGTTTTTATTTGCAAACATGTCTAGCAAGTTGTTGACAGCCTTAAGAGATGGTCTGCTATTTCTATTGTGCATGGGGGCTAGTAGGAAGGGCAAAGCAAGATGAAGGAATAATTGTGTGAATGGACATGGTATATATTTTATACATTCTAATCGTGGAGATCCTGTTTGATCAAGAATGGTGATAACATCACCACCAGAATCATAGCCTGTATACAGATTGGCTAAATTCACCATCTGGAGTCAATACTTTCTTGTAATATGTAGAAACATAGAAAATCAGAGCTGGAGAAGGCTTTTCAGCCCTTCTAGTTTCCTCTGCTGTTGAATATGATCATGGCCGATCAATTTCTTTTGATCCTCTAAGAAATATACTAATCTCCTTCTTGAACACACTCTGTTTTGGCCCCAACCACTTCCTGTGGTAGAGAATTGCACAGGCTCACCTCTCTCACAATGAAGACATTTCTCCTCATCTCTATTTTAAATGGTGTACCCTGTGTGCTTGGATTCCCCAGCCATGGGGAACATCTTTCCTATGTTTCCCCCATCTAGCCCTATTCGAACTTTCCAGTTTTCCATTAGATTCTGCCCTCATTGTCTGGTTTTAAATGAACATACAGGCTGCAGAAGCAATTCTGCTCATCCTGACAATGCTGGCACTTCAAAAGTACACTCCAATTAGTCCCATTTTGCTGTAATTTTCCACCTGGCATATTTGGAAGAGGCCGTTCAGTTCCTTGAACTTATTCGTGCCATGAGGACAGCACAACACCTCTAATTACCCACCTTTGATCAACATAACCTAATAAACATTCAACCTTGAAATTTAAATTGTTCTCCCCAGCAATCAACAATTTAGGGGAGAAAATTTAACATTCTCACTCTACAGATTTGTGAAAGGCGCTTCATGATTTTGGTCCTGACTTTGCCTGGTTTGAATTTTGGGGATGTTCTGGATTTCCCAGATATGGGAGCAGCTGGTCTATATCTGCTCTATCGAATCCATTTCTCACGTTGTTCATCACAAAAAACCCGAAGAAGATACAAGTTAGTATCACGTACCACATTGTCATGTAGCACAATGCTTCAGATAGAATCTGTGCAGATATAACCATTCACCTTCTCTGCCTTCCTAACAAACCAAATGCGGTGCCCTATCTGTCACCCATTTACTGCTGGGGAATCGCTCGAAATTTGTTGTCTTCCTATTATTCATCAATCAAGCTCACATTAACAAACACTGATAAAGGAATAATTGGGGAGTAGTAATCATCTTGATTGCAGGCAGCCTTAAACTCTCCCTTGGTAAGTATATAATGTGAAATGTGCTTTTACTTCTAAATTACCTCTGAAAGTCTTTATCCATTTTCCCTCATCATTGATGGCAAAATGGTGCATTAGTGTAAGAAAAAGAGGAAAACCATCCTGGATAAAACTGAAAGCTAACACCTTCACTGCGACAAAGCCTAAGGTTCAAAGATAATAATTTCAAAGATGCCTTGTACATAGAGTCATTGAACTGTACACTATGGAAACAGACCCTTCGACCCAACTCATCCATGCCACTCAGATTTCCTAAATAAATTTAGTCCCATTTGCCAGCATTTGACCCATATCTGGCTAAACCCTTCCTATTCATATACCCATCCCAGATGCCTTTTAAATGTTGCAATTGTACCAGCCTCCACCACTTCCCCTGGCAGCTCATTCCATACACGCATTAATCTCAATTTCATTGCAATGTGGAACATCATCCTAAATGAAAGGCCCAATCTATATGACACTGTACAAAATGTGCATAAGGGAGACGTGATAGTACATGAATGTTAACTTATGTAAATTAAAGTTGTCACCAGTTCAACCATTAGGGATAACATTCCAAACAGAACAAGTGTAATTCTGAGATAGTAGGAACTGCAGATGCTGGAGAATCTGAGAGAACAAGGTATAGAGCTGGATGAACACAGCAGGCCAAGCAGCATCAGAGGAGCAGGAAAGCTGACATTTCGGGTCTAGACCCTTTTTCAGAAATGTAATTCTGAATGGTTTTCCTCACCATATTGCGGGAAGGATATACTTATCTGAGAAGAAATGCAATAAAGATTCACCAGAATAATCAGAAGGCTGTCCCATATGGATTAATGAGTAGACCATGACTGTATTTCTCAGAGTTTAGATGCATGAAAGGAGATCTCACTGAAATATATGCAAGGTGAAAGGGTGTTAACCCTGTAGCAGTTTGGATGTTTAGAACCAAATGTTGTAGATTCTGGATAAATAGCTGGTCATTTAGAACTGAGATGCAGCAAAGTTGTCAAAAGCTTGCGATTCTTAGAAATTCTGTAGACAAGAGAGCCGTGAGTGCTCAGTCATTGCGTTTTTGTGTGCGTCTCTGTCTGGGCCATCATTTACTGCCAGTTCCTAGTTGCCCTTTCAAAGGCAGTGTGAGCTGCCTTCTTGAATCGATGATTGCACAATGTTCAACTGACAAGTGGCAAGTAACATTCGTGCCACACAAATGCCAGGCTGTGATGATCATCAATAAGAGACAATTTAATCGCTGCCCTTTGACATTTAATGGTATTACCATCACTGAATCCCTCACGTGCTGTGGGTTGACCCATAACGCTGTTATGGAGGAAATTCCAGGATTTTGACCCAGGGACAGTAAAGGAACAGTGATATATTTCCATGTCAGGATGGTGAGTGGCTCAGAGGGGAACTTGCAGGGGGTGGTGTTCCTATGTATCTGCTGCCCTTGTCCTTCTAGTTTCAAGTGATCATGGGTTTGGAAGGTGCAGTCTGAGGATCTTTCATGAATTTCTGCAGTGCATCGTGTTGATGGTACACACTGCTGCGACTGAGCGTTGGTGTGGAGGGAGTGAATATTGTAGTCAGTAGATGCAGTGCCAGGCAAATGGACTGCTTTGTCCTGGAGGGTGTCAAGCTTCTTGAGTGCTGTTGGAGCTGCCCTCATCCAGGCAAGTGGGGAGTACTCCTGACTTGTGCCTTGTAGATGGTGGACAGGCTTTGGGGAGTCATAGGTGAGTTACTTGCTGCAGTATTCCTAGCCTCTGATCTGCTCTCATAACAGAAAGAACTGTGGATGCTGTAAATCAGGAACAAAAACAGAAGTTGCCAGAAAAGCTCAGCAAGTCTGGCAGCATCTGTGAAGAGAAATCTGAGTTAACCTTTCAGGTCCAGTAACCTTCCGTCAGGACTCCAGTTCTGAGGAAGGGACACCGGCCCTGAAACGTTAACTCAGATTTCTCTTCACAGATGCTGCCAGACCTGCTGAGCTTCTCTGGCAACTTCTGTTTTTGCTGTTGCAGCCAACTGTATTTATATGGCTGGACAGGTTCAGTTGCTGCTCAGTTGGAGGGATTCAGTAGTGCTAATGCTACGGAATGTCAAAGGGGTGCTACTTTAGATTCAGACAGAGGTCACAAGATTTTTGTCTCCAGAAAAATCAAAGAACGTAAGGGTTGGTTGGAAAGATGGTTGATAGGCCATGGTTGCTGTTGCTCAGTTGCTACCAGTTTCACCTCCCGGTCACAAGATTCCTTGTTTACATTCCAGCTGAATAATGTCACCTGACAGTCCAGTCCACGTACTGGGGGCTGTGCTGCATGATCACTGTGTGTTCTTCAGGTGGGATGTAAAACCAAGGCACAGATTAATGTAAAAGATCCCATGTCACCGTCTCAAAAGAGGAACATGGGGAATTATTTGTGATGACCCTCAATTAACATCACGAACAACGCAGATTGTCCATTTGTTATCACAGTGTTATTTGTGGGAGCTTGCTGTGTGCAGATTGACTTCCACCTTCACAACATGGCAACAGTGACCACCCTTCATTGGCTGCTAAGCCCATTGAGATGTCTGACAGTCATGAAAAGCACTATATAAACGTAAGCCTTTCTATGTTTTTAACCCTAATTTTGGGAGAGATGTTCTAACATGCTCCACTTCTAACTGTTCCATTTTACAAATCGAGATTTTGAGCTGTTAACTTTTAAATCCAGAGCAGATTGTTGAGTTTCAATTCAGATTTTGAAATTTGTGAAATATCCAACCATGAAACCTTTTAATATGCCGTGCCTTTCCGAGCATTAAAGCAGTCTTACAACAAAAGCAACATTTGAGAAGTGAGATAATCCTAGCTCACCAACGTAATACAATTGCCATTTGCTATTGGATTTGAAGGGTGTCTATTTTGCTTTTTTATCACCATTATAAATAGAAACTGCCATCTTTTGGTCACAGTTATTCCTTGTAAAACTGCCTCACCTGTTCTGCAGTGATAAATTCAAGCTGCTGCCCATTCCTCCCCACCCCGCCACCCCCATTTTGATTCTTGCTGCTCTCAATGAAAATAGTCAAATCGACAGAGCCAACCCAAGCAGACTTGACAGGTGAAGGTAGATGGCGTGGGAAGCAGATCTGACCGTCTGCCTATCTGAGCTGAGCCAGACAGAAACAGCTTATAAAGGGGAATGGGTTTGCTGTTCTCAATAGGTTTTGCTCCTCAGTGGGTTAATTGTGTGCTTGTTCTGTGCAGGATATCATATTATGACAGTATATACAAAGACTTCAGTAGCGAAGCTGAACTGCTCAATGCCCTAAGCCATTGCATCATTGTCATAGCAAACATGCGGGCAAACGATAGTCTCACTGGTCTCAGTCACTCTCAGTGCAGGCTCAGATTACTCCACCTTTGAATCACCTTTACTCCCACAGTTCACACCACCCATCAGATGTCCACGTATGGCTCTAATTGGTCACCTGGAGTTGAGGGCAAGGCTTGTATTTGTATTGGATGGTGGAGCAGGCTCGAAGGGCCAGAAGGCCCTCTCTGTACTTTCCATGTTTGCCGAAGATTCTCTTCTTGGGTGACCATGTCTAGCTTTGTTGCAGCTGGCAGAGTGGTAATGTGATAATGGGAACTGCAGATGCTGGAGAATCCAAGATAATAAAGTGTGAGGCTGGATGAACACAGCAGGCCCAGCAGCATCTCAGGAGCACAAAAGCTGACGTTTAATAAAATGTGAGGCTCTTCCTCTGTTACATAGATGACTGTATCAGCGTCGCCTCTTGCTCCCCAGAGGAGCTCGAACAGTTCATCCACTTCACCAACACCTTCCACCCCAACCTTCAGTTCACCTGGGCCGTCTCCAGCACATCCCTTACCTTCCTGGACCTCTCAGTCTCCATCTCAGGCAACCAGCTTGTAACTGATGTCCATTTCAAGCCCACCGACTCTCACAGCTACCTAGAATACACCTCCTCCCACCCACCCTCCTGCAAAAATTCCATCCCCTATTCCCAATTCCTCCGCCTCCGCCGCATCTGCTCCCACGATATGGCATTCCACTCCCGCACATCCCAGATGTCCAAGTTCTTCAAGGACCGCAACTTTCCCCCCACAGTGGTCGAGAATGCCCTTGACCGCGTCTCCCGCATTTCCCGCAACACATCCCTCACACCCCGCCCCCGCCACAACCGCCCAAAGAGGATCCCCCTCGTTCTCACACACCACCCCACCAACCTCCGGATAAAATGCATCGTCCTCCGACACTTCCGCCATCTACAATCCGACCCCACCACCCAAGACATTTTTCCATCCCCACCCTTGTCTGCTTTCCGGAGAGACCACTCTCTCCGTGACTCCCTTGTTCGCTCCACACTGCCCTCCAACCCCACCACACCCGGCATCTTCCCCTGCAACCGCAGGAAATGCTACACTTGCCCCCACACCTCCTCCCTCACCCCTATCCCAGGCCCCAAGATGAATTTCCATATTAAGCAGAGGTTCACCTGCACATCTGCCAATGTGGTATACTGCATCCACTGTACCTGGTGTGGCTTCCTCTACATTGGGGAAACCAAGCGGAGGCTTGGGGACCGCTTTGCAGAACACCTCCGCTCAGTTCGCAACAAACAACTGCACCTCCCAATCGCAAACCATTTCCACTCCCCCTCCCATTCTTTAGATGACATGTCCATCATGGGCCTCCTGCAGTGCCACAATGATGCCACCCGAAGGTTGCAGGAACAGCAACTCATATTCCGCTTGGGAACCCTGCAGCCCAATGGTATCAATGTGGACTTCACTAGCTTCAAAATCTCCCCTTCCCCCACCGCATCCCAAAACCACCCCAGTTCGTCCCCTCCCCCCACTGCACCACACAACCAGCCCAGCTCTTCCCCTCCACCCACTGCATCCCAAAACCAGTCCAACCTGTCTCTGCTTCCCTAACCTGTTCTTCCTCTCACCCATCCCTTCCTCCCAACCCAAGCCGCACCTCCATCTCCTACCTACTAACCTCATCCCACCTCCTTGACGTGTCCGTCTTCCCTGGACTGACCTATCCCCTCCCTACCTCCCCACCTATACTCTCTCCACCTATCTTCTTTACTCTCCATCTTCGGTCCGCCTCCCCCTCTCTCCCTATTTATTCCAGTTCCCTCCCCCCATCCCCCTCTCTGATGAAGGGTCTAGGCCCGAAAAGTCAGCTTTTGTGCTCCTGAGATGCTGCTTGCCCTGCTGTGTTCATCCAGCCTCACATTTTATTATCTTAGAGTGGTAATGTCATTGAATGGGTACGCTAGAACGCTAGGCACATGCTGCAGCAAGCTGGACTCAAACCTCATCGTGACTGATGCTGAAATTTGAATCAAGCGTGGTAAATAACTGACCTAATAGTAGCCATTGTTGATTGTCACACAAACCCCTTTTGGCTCACCAGTGCCCTGCAGGGATGGAAATCGTGCCTGGCCTACATGTGACTCCAGGCCCACAGCCATGTGGTTGGTTCTTACAACTGCCCTCTGCGCAATTCGAGATAGGCAATAAATGCTGACCTAGCCAGTCACACCCACATCCAAATAAGCTAAATTATTTGCTGATTCCGGTAACAGATTGGACAGAGGCCATTGTTCCTTGGGGGTTGTTCACATGTGAGATCAACTGAGTGCTACAAAGTCTTCTGATTCCAGCCTCTTGGTCCCTGAGGGTCGTTGTTCCACCATTGGTGGTCGTAGCCACATCTGCCTGAGCAGAGTTAACTCCCTAAAACTCTCCTTTTCTCTCCTCCCACCACAGTCTACTTTCTCTCAGAGTTTTTGTTCATATTGTCCTTAAATGTCCTTGTGTGACATTGCACCAAATTCTGTTTGATAGCTGCTTCTGTGAAGAGCCTTGGGCCATTTCAGCGGGTGGAAGGTGTATTGTGAGTAAATGGTGTCCTTGGTATAGAGGCTGGCTTATATTCCCCGACTAAAAAGCTAATGCAGGTGATAGAGACTGGAACTTAGACAATCCCACCACTGTCAGTCGTGTCCAGTTCTTCACTCCGCGAGTGTTCAAACTACTTCTAAAATGACCTGTTCTCTCCTAAGTAATCTCCAGTAATTTGTGATCAATAAGAAATGATCAGATTTCACATATTGACCACTTCTCACTTTTACTCCCGTACTCATGTAACATGCTTAAAAAAGGACTTTAAAGGACACACATTGATTGGTACTGAGTCAATATTGTTGGCAGGTTCGGGCAGGGAGTGGGCTAGAGTTGGGGGGTGGTGAGGCTGGGAGGATCATGCAAGAGGCGGAGGAAACACTGAAAAACAATAAAAATGAAGTTAAGAAGAAGGAACATCTTTGACATCATCAGATTGTTTTATCTACACCTTCTGTTGGTGTTAGGTGGCCACTCACAATGCCTGGTAATCGATTTGAGGTAATGGCATGTTTTAACCCTGTCTGCTTGTCAAAACTGTGAAGGGGAGTGCCAGTTAATGTAAATACAACCCCCATCCGCCTTCCTTCATCCATCCAATTGGCTTCTGCAGAATTTACTCCTGTTCTTTCAGAAAGTGAAGCAATGTGCTTCTTAACAACACTAGCATGCTGCATTTGTGTAGGGCCTATGACATGTTCAGCAATCTCAAGGGGCTTCTCAAGAACGTAATGATCCGAATTCTGGCACTGAGGCACAGAAACAGATTTCAGGACTGGCCCATTAATGCTTGGCCACAGAGCTTGCCTTTAAGGAGCATCTGACAGGTGGAAGAGGGTTTGGGGACAGGATTTCAGAGCTTGGGGCCCAGGCAACTTGAAGGCCTGGCTGCTGATGGTGAGGTGATGGAAATTGGGGGGAATGTTCAAGGAAGAAGGACCAGAGAAATGCGGGTTTCTCAGAGGGAGGAGGAGATTAGTGAGATAGGGAGGAATGAGGCCATGGAATGACTTGGAACAAGGGTGAGAACCTTGAAATTGAGGTGCAGCCAGACCAGGAGCCAAAGTAGGTCAGTGATCACGAGTGTTGAGGCAAGTGGAACATCAGAGGCAATGATGATCCTTTTGGAGACTAGTTGTAATTCTCAGAGGAGCCTGCATGGGAAACCATTATGGCTACCTCTCCAACCAAACAGGCAGTGTGTGTTCCCTTGTGGGCATCTCTGCTCAGAATTCTAGGGCCTTTTCTCCCCATGTCCTCAAAAACTCCCCCCACTTCCCTTCAGCACCGACCCCAGTTCCTTGAGTGCTAGGTAGCAGTGTGGGGAGCTCTCTCAGATCAGCTTGCTAGATCCCACTGCCTCAAACTGACTCCTCACTCTTCTGCCAAGTTTCTGCAGGAGACTAGTGGGGCAGCCCAGAGAGGACTGAATGTCTGAAACTTCTTTCCCCAGAGAGCTGTGGAGATTAGATCACTGAAAGTATCTGAAGAGGAAGTCGACTTTTAGGAGTTGAGGAACTGGCTCAGAGAGGAGTTGAGGCCTGGGGCAAGTTGTCCATGATCTTGTTGAACAACTGAGCAGGCTTAAGGTGCCAAATCATCTACTCCTGTTGCTATTTCTAATGAAGCAGGAGTTAAAATCTGCCCCGAATACTGGATGCCTTTTCTGAGTGCCTCTAGCTGGTGGAATTAATTCACTCTGTCGATGTGCGCCTTCACAAATATTTAATGAACCCTTTCGTTAAGTGCATTTACAAGGGACATGTAATATAAACAGAACAAAAGCTCAGTGGCTGTCTTGTTGAACTGTAAACCATCAGCTGTAGGTGGCTTTGAACTGAATGTTAGCCACATGACATGGCTTTGATCATGCTGTCAGTGTGAGTTGCCTGTACAGAGTACTGAGCTGCAAGTAGAAACCTAAGGGACACATATCAATGGCAGTATGCCCAATATTACATTGCACTGCCTAAAACTTTAATACTAAATAAATAAAAAAAAGTGTTGAATCTTTTTACACCTAACTGCAACATTAAGCTTGGAAAGTAAAATATATATGAAGTATTAGCCACATTATTCAATTAGTGGGGTGAAGTTGAGGAGGTGGTGTTATCACTTGACTAGAGATCGTGGAAATTTAGGTCAATATTCTAGGGGATGTGGGTTCAAGTCCCGCCACAGCAGATAGTGGAGTTTCAATTCAATGAAAATATGGAGTGAAAAGCTAGTCAAATGGTGCATTTGCAACGATTTGGCTCGAAAACACATCTGCCTCACTGCTGCCCCTTAGGGAAGGAAGTCTATTTTCCTTGTGAGGCCTGGTTAAATTGTGACTCCAGACATGAGGAGAGAGATTTGAAAAAGACTTGAGGGGTAACGTTTTCACTCTCAGGGTGGTTCTCGTGTGGAATGAACTTCCCGAGGAAGTGATGGATGTGGGCACAGTTACAACATTTAAAAGACATTTGGATAAGGACATGAATAGGAAAAGTTTATGGGATGTGGTCCAGGAGCAGGTAGGTGGGACTAGTTTAGTTTGGGATTATGTTCAGCATGGACTGGTTGGGCTGAAGGGTCTGTATCTGTGCTCCATGACTCCATGTGGCTGACTTGTCCACACTTGAAGGTAGGCAAGAAACACTGGCCAAGCCAATGATGTCCACATGCCTGTAAACATATGAAAAAGAGTTATTGGATTGTTATTGTTTTATGTTTGGTTGTCATGGTGCTACGACTGCCAAGAAAATACTTATTTCCTGGTTCTCGTAGCCCTGAAGGACATTAAGAGTCAATGACTTAATGTGTGTGACTGTAGGTATTGCAAACAGTTTATGATAGGCAGTATTTTTCACAGTCATCTTGTTCATCTTTTTTGAGAAGGGATGTATATGTGTTAGAAGCAGATCAGAGAAGATAGACTTGAACTGGGATGAGGGTTTTTTTAATGAGGAAATGTTGGTCTTGAGGTCAGTGGAGGTCAGCAGACTGAGAGATATTGAAACATATCAGATCCTGAGCAGATTTAGCAATTTTTTTCCCTCTCTGAGGTGGAACTCTCTTCCCTAGAGAGTGTTGGAGGTGGCTGGGTAAATGAATAGTTTTAAGGCTGAAGTAGGTAGATTCCTGACCAACCAGGGAGTGAAAGATTATCAGGGTGCGGGTGGGCAGGAATGGGCGGTTGAGACAACTGTCAGATCAGCCACAATCTTATTGAATAATGGAGCAAGTTTGAGGGTTTGAATGGCCCATTCCTGCTCCATTATTTCCGTGTTCATTTTTTCTCGGCCATCGCTTGTAAGATCACTTTTGAAATGAACTGGGAGACATGGGTTTCGTTGACAAAACCAGCTTTAGAGCCCATCCTAGCTGCTTGGAAAAGCAAGGAGCATCTTGCCTCCTTGAATCGATTTTGATGCAGTTGTGTGACATGGAGTCATAGTCATAGAATTGTAAGAATGGAAAAAGATCTTTCAATTTAACTTGTCTATGCTGACCAGATATCCTAGGTAAACCTATTCCTGTTTGCCAGTGTGTGGCCCATATCCCTCTAATCCCTTCCTATTCATGTTCCCATCCAGATGCCTTTTCAATGTTGTAATTGCACCAGCCTCCACCCCTTCCTCTGGCAGCTCATTCCATACACGCACCACCCTCTGTGTGAAAACATCGCCCCTTAGGTCCCATTTAAACCTTTCCCCTCTCACCTTAAACCTATGCCCTCTCGTTTTGGACTCAGTTATCCTAGGGAAAAGACCTTATCTTTCACTCTATCCAAGCCCCTCATGAATTTATAAACCTCTTACAAGGTCACCCTTCAGCCTCTGATGCTCCAGGGAAAATAGCCTCAGCCTATTCAGCCTCTCCCTGTAACTCAAACCCTCCAACCCTGGCAACATGCCTGTAAATCTTTTCTGAATCCGATTTCACAACATCCTTTCTATTGGCAACTTCAGAGGATGGGTAACCGTCAGGCACTTTAGAATGGAAGGAGGGTTTAAGACATTTAATTTCTAAAATCAGCAGAATGGGAATGAACTGAAATCCTTTTGGTTTTGTTTTCACCCCATGCTAAAATGATGTGCCACTGTAGTAATTAAAGTTAGCACTGGATGTTTGCTGATGTTAGTTTGTAAACTGTGGGATCTTCTTGTTCCTTGGGTGTGCAAGGCTGTAGTAAGAGTGATAAAGCTGATCCACTTTATTCATGTGATGTGGATATTGCTGGCTGGGCCAGTGTTCCTAGCCCATCCCAGTTGCCCTTTAGAAGATTGTGCTTTCTTGTGCTGATGCCATCATTGGCATCTAGGTGCCCCCACCATACTGTTAGGGAGGGAATTCCATGATTCTGACCCAGCAACAATAATGGAGCGATGATGTATTTCCAAGTCAGGATGGTGAGTGGCTTGGAGATGATCTTGCAAGGGGTGGTGTCCCCATGTAGCTGTTGCCCTTAGCCTTCCAGATGGAAGTGATCCCAGGTTTGGAAGGTGCTTGGTGAGTTACAGATACCCACAAATTGGTTAATAGTTTGATGAAAAAATATTTGCCATGTCACTCTGTCACAGACTCTATAATGCTGCGCTTTGGCACTGGGATGAATGAGAGGTCAAACTGCAAGGTATTACTTTACTCATAACCACAGACAACATTTTCAAAGAAGCAGAATTATTTTCATGATTCGTTTTATAGTGCCTTTATTGAGTTCAGGAATATCAATTGCACATCTGGCACAATGCCATTTTGTGGTGTGCTGTTACATTGGAGGAAAAATATCCCAGAGTTGTGTATTCCGTGGCATAGGAAAAACGGGAGACCATTCAGTGCCTATGATCTGGGCTGCAGTTCATGGAGGTCAGGGCTGATCTGTGGCCCAACTCCCCACACCCACATTTACCTTATGGCCCTAACACCTTTAGTGAACAAAAACCGAGCAACATCCATCTAAAGTTAAGAAATAATCAAACAGCAATGGACAAATACTCACTGGATTCTAATAACATTCCCCAACAGCAATTAAAATAGCAAAAGCCACATTAACACACAAAACGCTCACCTGCTAAAACCAGCAACCTGAATTCCAGGGAATTTAATTTTTTTTTTCACTTACATTATTAGCTTTTCACTTCATAAGTGTGAGAAAATGTCCAGTGACTCTCAAAATAGTTAATGTATTTTATATTGTGTGCAGATCCAAACCTGTCTTGTCTGGATAGAGCCTCAGTGTATGTTTCCATTAGACTGAAATTTGAACCTGATTTCTTCATTGCCCAAGTGCAGTTTGAGAAATGGCTGCAGGTTTTATTTGGCCTCAATATGCAAACTAAAAACTATTTAAATCGCTCCCTGACACAGTAATACATAGATGTGCCAAAGTGCTCTTCTGTGCACATTAGTTAAGGGGAAAAGAATAGCCTGAACAAGTTTTCAGTAAACCACATCCCATGAAGTTTTACAGGGTTTGTTCGAATTGGTTTCTGCCCTTAGCATGTACAAACTGAAACTGAGTCAGATCAATCTGAACTGGTTTAAACTCCCTGGCGTGCATGGAGGCTCAGTAAATCCTGGAAGTGTGCCAGCATTGGACATGGTAACACTACAAAGCAAAACAAAAGACATCGAATCAAGCAAGCACCAGGTAATTTCATGCCATTGAGTTTCAGAGCTTTCAAAGGTATGTCACTTCTTGTTTGCAGATTTTTTTTGTTTTCCAATTGAAAAAACTCTATTTAGAAAAGGAAAGAGTCTGTACAGTTACACATCCAGTCCAAATGCTTCTTAAATTTCCAGCGTTAAACCCTGATTCCCTGTTATTTGAAAATACAATGCTGTCCTGTGGTGATAGTATATATGACTCTGCCAAGCTGCAGACTATTCTTTTATTTATAATTACTCTTTTACAACTTCTTTCAATCTCATAACACATTGTTTTAACCCTTACCCTTTTGGATAAACATAACTCCACAGGATTACTCCAGCAAACACCATAATCCAAACTGAAAGACTTGGATTTGGATTATTAATAGAAGTTATTACACTGCAGGTCTCCAACATCATAGTTTGAGATTCATAAAAAGAAAATGTTCTTGTAAAATAAATTTTCATTGAAGTTGCGCGGGACATTCTGAGAAAGTTGCAGTATTTTTGCAAAGCATATTATCTGGATTTCATTTCCTGTATTTTTAACGTTCAGATTCATACAGACTGACAAAGGGGACCCAGTCCTCAACATTTACAAGGTGGTCCGTAATTTTAAATATCAGCAGGAATGAGTCTATGCGGCAACTTGAGGAACAGTTCTTTACAACTGTGTTGTTTTTAGAGCTGGGATTTTCCGCGTTGAAAGGAAAAAAAGTACAGAAGTTTCTCAGAATCGAGATTGTGTATTATGAAAGTGTTGGGGTGTCTCACAGCATCAGGACTCACGGGTTTTTGTTTGTTTGTTAGTTAGTTGGATGCATTGTGTTCGAGCAATTCACCTTCAGATCCTGCAGGTTTCACTGCAGACTCATTACCCACTGCACCCATCCAGTCTGTGCTCTTCCTGAGCGGTTATAAATTTTAATCCCCGTATGTTTGCACAACTTACCTTGTAGTGTGTTTGCCTAATTCCTTCTTAAGTACAATGTTTAACTCAACTTCAACATCCACTTTTGGTAGTGCATTCCGTATCCCAATAACTATTTACATGAGAAATTGTTAACTTTGACTTAGTACTTGCAGCGTTGAAACATTGTTTATTCTAGCTGCCTTTTTTCCCTTTTATAACCTATTGTCTGAGTCCCAACTATGTCAACCATGAGTTGGCTACCTCGAGGTGAAAGGAATTGTAAATATTCCTTGTACGTGGCGTGGAGAGAATTTTGTGGAGTTGTTCTAATAGCTCTTGGGAATCATTGGTCTTCAGGATTTGAAAGGGAATTTCATGGCAAATTGCCGTCTTCTGAAATATCTGAAGATTGCAATCCAGCAACAATCCCATTGGCGTTTAAACTCGTATTTCATCTTTTTCCCTTTCGCTTTGCAAAGATATGTTCCTCAGTTTCTGGAACACTGCTTGCTCTGAGCAAATCAACCTGAGTTGGGAGAGTTTGGCCGGACTGCAGTCACTATCAAAGCTGCAAGAGCGTAATTTCTAGGTTTCTATTGATAGGAGTTGGTCATTTGAGTGCTGTAACTCCGTGAAGTTCTCCAGCAATAAAGCCTGGCTGAGAGACTGCAGTGCCTGAACTGCGAGCTTACAGCTCTTGGGAAACACTTCTTTTTGAAACTAACAAGCATTGGAATTCATAACAAAAGAAAACCAAAGAACTCCAGATGCTATAAATCAGAAACACAAACAGAAGTTGCTGGGAAAACACAGCAGGTCTTTTTCTTTTTTTTTGTTTTGGAATTCACAAAATAACTTAAATGAGTCGAGAACCACTCAGAGCTTTTTGAAATGGCAGGGACCCAGCTGTGACAACAGGAAGTTGTAAAGTCATTCATGCAGTACTCATCCAGTTTTGATTGCCCTTAAGCTTATTTCAAATGATTTTGTTTATCATATATTTTAAAAAGCAGGAGTTTTAAGTGCCTTGAGAGCTCTCATTGACAGTTCCTCTTGATGCTATTGTCATTTGCCTTTGATAGTTTCAATAAGCTTCACAGTTAAATGAACTTGTGTACTTTGTAATTCATATTAATGCCTGTTTTTAACAGTCCCAAAGGACATCCCTCCCCCCAAAACCACCACCATCACCCCACACCCCCACTCTACCACAAGATGTAAGGTAGTGTGAATTTTGAAAAGGGTGCCTTAACTTTTTAAAGAGATACACTAACTATTAAAAAAAAATTCCACTCCCAGGGCCACATTTCAGATATTCGAGGCTGCAGAATTACCCAACTACAGCAGCTGCTGACTCCTATGGGTACCAAGCCCCAAGAAACACACATGCTTGAAATGTGACTGGTACCCGTTCATGCTACCATGCTTCTGTCCCCACTCCTTTTGGGAGCAAGACTTCGAACTTGCACATCCCCTAACATTTCTGACTGTGGAGTATCCTTCCTCCAGATTTCATAGATGCAATGACACAGAAGCGTAGTATTCATCGCTGAAACACAGAATGTAATGGATTAAATCTAAAATTAAAGGGTAAGTTAATTTCAAAGGGAGAAAATGAACATTGGCTCATTTCCTTCATCACCCCTGTATATACAGTGAACTTAACATTACTGCGTGGAGCACTGTCAGAATGAACTCACTTATGACAATTTGTCGATCAGATTTCTACAAATACAATTGGGTGGTGATTTTGATGGTGATGGTTTATGAAGGACATCAAAAGGCTGATTTTAGCCTACCTACCCAGCGGGGAATCTACTAGAGGGTGGGGGAGAGAATGAGGAAAGTATAGATGCACTGAGCATTCACTTAGATCATATTATCATTGAGTCAGGGGTGCCTGAGTGCAAATAGAACTAGGAATTGGAATAAACTATCATGACAAAAGTTAATGCCTTGGACTGGGTCTGAACAACGTCTGACTTCTGGTGTAATAAAGCAAAATACTGTGGATATTGGAAACCTGAAACAAAAATGGGAACTGTTGGAGAAACTCAGCATGTCTGGCAGCTTCTGCAGAGAGAAAAAGCAGAGTTAATGTTTCAAGTCCAATATGACTGTTCTTCAGTACAGCCTCTGGTATTTCATGTCGAATTCCCACATTAAGATAGTATTAAAACATTTTCTCTTCTGGTTTATCCAGAAATAATAATGATGTATATTTATACAGTATATTTAACATTGCAAAACATCCCAGTGTGAATCACAGGAGTTCTTATCAAACAGAGATTTGACACCAAGCCACATAAAGAGACATGATTGGTGATAAATTAGTGCTGGATCAAAGAGGTCTGTTTTAAGGCATGTTGGAGGGATTGAGGGAAGGAATCCCACAGCTTCACTTCTAGTCGGTCATAGGCCTGCATTCATCCACGGTGAGGTGATTAACTTCAGGGAAGTGCAGCAAATCACAATCTGCCGAGGGCAGAGATCTCGAATCAGAGATAATGGGAACTGCAGATGCTGGAGAATCCAAAATAACAAAGTGTGGGGCTGGATGAACACAGCAGGCCAAGCAGCATCTTAGGAGAGCAGAGATCTCAGCAGGTTGTGGGGCTGAAAAAAATGATAGTGGCACGGTGTGATTATTTTGGGAGGGTGGGGGAGGTGGTGAGGTCACAGAACAGTTTGAAAACAGGGGGAGGCAAGGCAAATTCGTATACAGTCGGTGAAAAGCAGTTGCCAAAAGTATTTTTTGCACAAGTAACATAAAGGCAATAATTTTTTTATCAAAAAAGGCAGAAGTGAAATCTGTTCCTTTCTCATTTTGGCTGAGTTTCGAGGGATATTCCACATTCCAAAGCAGAGGAGTTGCCATGCACATCCTGCTCTCTGGCTCACAAATGATGCATTGCAAGCTCAAATGCTGTACCCTTGAGTTTTTACAGGAGGAGGAGTAAACTGACATTCTTGCCAAGCATGACTTCATGAAACTTGGCTTCGGTTTTCAGTAACTTTGAAATGTCGTGTCGCGTCAGTTTTAGGATGTAACGAAACTATGGTTCTGGGTCTGTACCAGCTGTTTGCCGGGGGGCGGTTGCAGTATTTTTTCCCCATTTGTACAGTACCGTTAAAGGCAGCCTGTCATTTGTTCAGAGGCCTTGTGCTGACGACTTGTGACTGTTTCTGGATATAAAAAGTGCTGTGTACAGGACGTGGCTGTGATGAGAGTGCACAATTGCCTATTGTCAGGAAAGGGACAGGCCAGTCTTTAATTCAGATATAAACGCCCTTCAGTATTAATACTCTTTGTAAAGCCCTGGAAAGCTTGACTTGACCTGGGTTTTTGATTAGATGAGTAAAACACAGTACTTAACGGTGATGCTTTGCAATCATCTCATTTTTTGCTGGACCTTCGGTCCAGGCGATATAGGGACATTTTTTAAAAAGTGTTGTCTATTGCAGCTTGAACCTGCAACTCGGCTTCTTTCACTTGACGATTTTGAGTTCAGCTTTAATTGAAACTGGACAAGTTGAACCAGCACTTCTCTGTGTGGCTGGGTGGAGGCTAAATCTGGCAACAGAGCACTCTTTCTTAAGAAAAGAAAGCTACAAGGGAGCTGGCAGGTTGGGTCTTGTCCTGCTGAGCTAGAGCTCACACTGGATAATCAGGTCAGTTTACCTTCCTTGCAAGGACTTACAGGGACATTTGCTTTGAAAAGCAAGACTCTGCCACTCCAAAGAATGCAATCAGAGGCAAATTCTGCCTTTGACCGAGGGTCAATCAGTTTTTAACATGCCTCAAGTTTGAAGGAGCTGAAACAGTGACTAGAATCTCGGCGATTGCTGTCGTGATGCCATGGAAGTGACTTAAAAAGCTCACCAGCCTATCAATAAAAGATTCCATGTCATAAAGTGCGGGTACAAGTGGCAAATAAGACCATAGGACCATAAGACATAGGAGTGGAAGTAAGGCCATTCGGCCCATCAAGTCCTTTCTGCCATTTAAATCATAGCTGATGGGCATTTCAACACCGCTTCCCCGCACTCTTCCCATAGCCCTTGATTCCTTCTGAGATCAAGAATTTGTCAATCTCTGCCTTGAAGGCATCCAACGTCCCGGCCTCCACTGCACTCTGCGGCAATGAATTCCACAAGCCCACCACTCTCTGGCTGACGAAATGTCGTCTCATTTCAGTTTTAAATTTACCCCCTCTAATTTTAAGGCTGTGCCCACGGGTCCTAGTTTCCCCGCCTAATGGAAACAACTTCCTAGCGTCCAACCCTTCTAAACCATATATTATCTTGTAAGTTTCTATTAGATCTCCTCTCAACCTTCTAAACTCTAATGAGTACAATCCCAGGATCCTTAGCCTTTCATCATACGTTCAACCTACCATTCCAGGGATCATCCGTGTGAATCTCTGCTGGACATGCTCCAGGGCTAGTATGTCCTTCCTGAGGTGTGGGGCCCAATGATCTTGTATTTTAAGAATTGGGCTTTTGATGGATTATGTTTTCATCAGATCAAAAGGGATGTCTGCCTCCTCACCAGAGATTCACTTTGACACTGTATTGATAAAAGGGAAAAGTAGATCCTTGGTGTTTTATTTATTTTATAAATATGTTTCCCAGCACTTCAGTCGAAAATTGAACAGTGCAGCCCAGTTTTATGTGCACAGCAGGTTTTATCACAGGATGGTAGCCCCATCAGATTATTTAAATAGCCGTGGAGTTATATTACAGCACGGAAACTGGCCCTTCGGTCCAACCAGTCCATGCCAAACATAATCCCAAACTAAACTAGTCCCACCTGCCTGCTCCTGGCCCATATCCTTCCAAATCTTTCCTATTCATGTACTTATCCAAATGTCTTTTAAATGTTGTAACTGAACCCACATTGACCACTCCCTCTGGAAGTTCATGCCACACACAACCACTACATGTCTAAAAAGGTTGCTCCTCATGGCTTTTTTAAAATCGTTTTCCTCTCACCTTAAAAATGCCCCTTGTCTTTAAATCCCCTACCCTAGAGAAAATACATCTTCTATTCAACTTATCCATGATTTTATATGTCTCTATAAGCCCACTCCTCAGTTTCCTATGCTCCATTGAAAAAAGCCTTAGCCTATCCAGCCTCTCCTTTATAATTTAAACCCTCCAGTCCCAGCAGCATCCTGGTAAATCTCTTCTGAATCCTGTCCAGCCAACCTGCTTCCTGGATCGTGACCCTCTGCTCCTTGTCTGTTCTTTGTTTAACCCTTAAGAGGGTGGATTCTGGGGGCGGGGGGAGAGGTGTGTGACATTTGTACAGTTTTAACATCTCAACCGAATCGCACTGCTGTGCTTGTCAGGTACTGCAGTTCAGCCCAATGGTTCTGGAGCACAGTTTGTTGCTCTGAGTGTAACACAAATTGATTCTTATGGAAACGCCTCCCTATAACGTTGCAAACTGCAGTATTAAACCATTAAACCTCTAACTTGTTTCACTTTGTACCCATCTCAGATCAAGGTGCCAGTTTGAATGTTTCATTTGTGTTCGTGGTGAAAACTCCCAGTTGAGACAAGCGTGAGCAATTTTAAGGGAGGAGGTGGTGCGGTGTTAAAATGAGCAACTAATTCATGACCCATGGGGATGTGGGTTTGAATCCCACCATCATGGTTGGTGAAATAAGAATTCTACGTTTTTGAAAAAAAGCACCTGCAATTGAATTGGATGGCACCCCTGTAACTGCTGTTGTTAGTTGTTAAAGCCCGTCTGATTCACTAATCTCCTTGAGGGAAGGAAATCTGCCATCCTCAATTAGTTTCCCAATCCATAGCAATGTGACTGAGTCTTAACTGCCCTCTGGGCAATTAGGGATGAGCAATAAATGCCAGTGAGACGGTCAGCAATGAATTAAAAAACCAACAATGGCAAATTCAGCCAAAATTAAGCAATCTATGTCATTCTGTCAGAACAATAAAGGTTTAAAGGAAAGAAGAAACAAATTGTTTCGCCGATAATTGGATTATCGCACCAAATGTCCACTTGATTAAAACGAGAGTGGTAATTCTCCAACTGACAGTCCACTCAAATCTTTCTTTGTAAGTAGAGGAAGACATGCCTGTGGGAAGCAGCAATCCTTATGTAAACCATTGACTGGGAAAGGTAATCTTTGTGAAATATCGCACGACATAAAAGGAAATTCTTTGCTTTGCTAAGTAGCTACAACAGTTGCCTCAATGCAGAGCACATACTGTGAAACTACAGATCCTGTTGCTGACACTGGGATTTCTGTGCTCCCTTGTTGCCCTTGTAGTGTGTCTATTAGATCGTTTGAGTTTTGTTTAGGCTTCAGCAAATGTCGTACAATCAGTCAGCGAAATGACCACATTTTCCAAATCCCTGTGTGCTGTTAGACTTCAGTGCCCCAGCGCAGAGCTGAAGGACTGCTCCATATTTGGAGATGAGCCCTTCATTAGGCATCAGACAATGATCTGATCTACTTGGAGGCAAGTGAACCTTAAAGATCCTTTGCAGGTGTTCAGAAGAAAAGAAGGAAATTTCTCAGGCAGTTCCTCTTCTCCTCAATGCCACTGGAAACAAAATGAACAGGTTATTGACTTAATCGGAATTTGTGGCTTTTGCTGACGATGGAAATAGCCATGCCAACAAGCCAATTTATTGGGCTTTCGAACAAAAGGAGTGATTCATTGGGTACAAAATATTTGAGACGTTGCTAGAATAAGGTGCTACACAGGTCCAAGTGTCAGGTATTTTTAATCAACCTGTCTTGAGATGTTATGACACACTCCTGGAGCAGATGGCACTTGAACCCAGTGCTCCTAACTCAGAGGTAGAGTTATTACAAGAGTGCTATTTCCAGAATTGTGAAAGGAAGACATGTGTTCATTTAGATTTTGGAATAACAGCAGAAAAGAAATGGCAAGAATCTTGATTCCAAGCTGCCTCATGTGCATGGTACTTTATATTTTCAACTCATAATAAAATGCTATGTGGAATAAACAACAGCTTTCATTCATACATATATCGATGAAACTAAGAGCTGCATTTGCAAAGCAATCAAGCTTCAAAATAATCCTAACTCAATGAAATATTGTTTCTCAGACAGGAAGATAACAGAATTCTGCCAAACCCCAACAATGTTTGATCATGGCATTTTATTCATGTTTTTGGTTAACGTTTATTGAAGGTGGAAATACTTGCAGGAACAATAAAAGGGAGTTTGACATTGGTTGCTGATGTGTGGTTTGTAACTTGTGTGAGTCACTTTGACTGAACCGCAGCATTGAGGGTACTGGTCACATTGTGGACGATTTGGTTTGGTGGGACTTGGTCGGCTAAGGGCTGGATCTGAAGAGATGTGTAAAGCAACTTGAGAGATGACTGTGAAGAGAGCAAGATGTAAGACTCAGGGCGTCTGCAGAGACAAGGAGCTGGACCAACTCATTTAAAGACTAATATTAGGATGAGAAGTTGACCTCAGCTTGACCCTGGTGGGCGGAGCAAAAGCATTCTGCTGTTTTATTACGTTGAGCAGCCCGGAAGCCTCTTCGTGCGGAGGTAGAAACAATCCCAGTGGGTTGTTGCAAAATAAATAGAGTTCTCCAAGATAAGTTATTGATTTAACGAATGCAGGGAAACATGAGTGCAGGATATTTTCACCCAGTGGGAGAAGTTACGTCTCCTTGTGCTCTGCTAATGCTGCCATCCATTGTTTGCAACTTTCACCTCAGCTCAATCTGAGGATATCAAAAGCAAGGCACTCCTCAATGTTAAAAAGAGAAAAGCAGGCTGTAGCTGCTTACCGAGCCTTCTTGCATTTGTCAGTGGGCCAGACTGTTGCATGGCACCATTCTTTAAAAAAAACACATTGTCCTTGTCAGCCATGGGGTAATTGCATTCTGTAGGATAAAAGAGTCAGTAAAATGTGATAGAAAATAGCGACAGTTGCGCTTTGGTCTCAGAGATTCGCAGGAAACTTTTAGTTGCACTGGCTACCTGCTAGGAGAGGAATTCTGAAGAGTTGCTGGATTATGAAAGGGGGTGGGGAGGATTCAGTGTGTGGGCATGGAAGAGGAATGTTGGCCAGTAGGTTTCCAAAGATGAAAGGCCATTAACTCCCTTGATTACAGAAAAAAAATTGCTTTCAGAAAGACACAATACCGATAACCTTCACTGTCCTCGGCCTAATTCTTCCCTGGGATATTTATTTTATTTTTCTCATCCTGATTTGCTGTGGAACAAAAGGAGCTAATGAAGCAGTTTTTTAAAAAAAACATTAATTGCCTCATTCAGGCACTGAATGTTTTACACCTGTGCTTCTAATTGCAGGAAAGTATTAACCAACCTTTCGCTGACCTTAGATGCGATAAGTATCAGAGTTTCTTGAAAAGAGCCCTGTTTCTGAAGAAAACACTCAGGTTAAAATGTTCCAGTCATTTTGAGGACTGCTTTCTATCATGTAGGGAGCTGTCTGTGTGAACTGCAAAACAATTTAGACCTGCATATCTTTTTGATCTGTGTGTCTTCTGTTTGTTGGACTGTACCATCCCTTTAAGATTGCTGCCCGGTCCCTTTAAGATTGTAGACTAGTCCCAATACAATTGCCACCCAGTCCCTTTATGATCAAAGACTAGTCCCTTTAAGATGCATGAGCGGCCCCCTTAAGGTCACTGTCAGTTTCTTGAAGGTTACTGACCAATCCCTGTAAGATTGCTACCCAGACCCTGTAAGATCAATGCCCAGTCCCTTGAAGATTGCTACCCAGACCCTGTAAGATCAATGCCCAGTCCCTTTAAGATTGCTACCTAGACCCTGTAAGATCGCTGCCCAGTCCCTTTAAGATTGCTACCCAGACCCTGTAAGATCGCTGTCCAGTCCCTTTAAGATTGCTACCCAGACCCTGTAAGATCAATGCCCAGTCCCTTTAAGATTGCTACCCAGACCCTGTAAGATCGCTGCCCAGTCCCTTTAAGATTGCTTCCCAGACCCTGTAAGATCGCTGCCCAGTCCCTTTAAGATTGCTACCCAGACCCTGTAAGATCAATGCCCAGTCCCTTTAAGATTGCTACCCAGACCCTGTAAGATCAATGCCCAGTCCCTTTAAGATTGCTACCCAGACCCTGTAAGATCGCTGCCCAGTCCCTTTAAGATTGCTTCCCAGACCCTGTAAGATCGCTGCCCAGTCCCTTTAAGATTGCTACCCAGACCCTGTAAGATCGCTGCCCAGTCCCTTTAAGATTGCTACCCAGACCCTGTAAGATCAATGCCCAGTCCCTTTAAGATTGCTCCATAGATCCTTTAAGATTGCTACCCAGACCCTGTAAGATCGCTGCCCAGTCCCTTTAAGATTGCTACCCAGACCCTGTAAGATCGCTGCCCAGTCCCTTTAAGATTGCTTCCCAGACCCTGTAAGATCGCTGCCCAGTCCCTTTAAGATTGCTACCCAGACCCTGTAAGATCAATGCCCAGTCATATATTAACATCCAAGTACAACTAATGTCAAAACAGTTTGTTCACTATTCAAAATGGGTGAAATATATAAATCATTTGATCTGCTTTTCCAGTCTGGACTTATGCATATTTCAACAAAGTGAAAGCTTGAATTGCTATTTATTTCATTTAACGGATTGCTTTTCATAACACTGTTTTTTGTAAACTCATTGTGACATGAAGGTAATCATTGAACGACATGAGGGGCAGCCAGAGAGAGGGGTTCAGTCAGGATGAACCAGTTTCACCCTGTGGAGAGTCACACAGAGTTTTTGTTTCGTGAGACTGGTGCTTGATGGAGAGGAGCTGGATCCTAATACTGACTCCTATACATACACAGTGCCAACCTCTAGACTAACCAATAAAGACAAATGTATCAAACACCTTCTTCACTATCCTATGTACCTGGGACCCCACTCTCAAGGAACCATGAACCTGCACTCCATGTCTCTTTGTTCACCAACACTCCCCAGGACTTTAATGTTAACTTTATAACTCCTGCCGTGATTTGCCTTTCCAAAATGCAGCACCTCACATTTATCTAAATTAAACTCCAACTTTCCCCGGCCCATTGGCTTTCTGTCAAACTGGTCTAAAAGACAGAGTAACTGAGGAATTCTGCAAACATTTTAAAAGTATTTGATGTTTATGACAACTCAGGAAATAACTTGGTTTTGAATGTTGTGAGCTGTGATTCAGCCATGGTTAGCCCTGTCAATTCCATTCCCTCCAAGGAGACTACACACATCCAGATTTCAAGCACATTTTAAATTAAATATATCCCCTTCCCTTTACCTAGGTTTCACTGACATTACTGGCTGAATCACAGAATTGATAGTGTGCGGAGGGAGGTCATTTGTTCCAGTGTGTCTGTGATGACTCTTCAAACAAACAGCTCACTGAAAGCCATTCTTCATCTTACCCCGTCGCCCCATCCTGCACATTCTTGCTTTACAAATAGGAGTATAACTTCTTTCTGAATGCACTGAGTGATCTTGCACCTCCCCAACCCTCTCAGACATTACATCCCAGACCTTAACCACTCGAGATAATGGGAACTGCAGATGCTGGAGATTCCAAGATAATAAAATGTGAGGCTGGATGAACACAGCAGGCCAAGCAGCATCTCAGGAGCACAAAAGCTCAGATGAAGGGTCTAGGCCCGAAACGTTAGCTTTTGTGCTCCTGAGATGCTGCTTGGCCTGCTGTGTTCATCCAGCCTCACATTTTATTACCTTAACCACTCGGGTGATCCTGCCCCCCCCCCCCCAATACATACCAGACCCTAACCACTCAAGTGAACCTGTTCTCCCCCCCCAAAACCCTCAGACAGTACATACCACACCCTAACCACTCGAGTGAACCTGCCCCCCACCTCCACACTCTCAGACCGTATAGGTTTGACCTGTGTCATTTACTGTAGTGACATTAACACTCCAAATTATAAATTTCTTCTCCTGTAATTGGGCACGGTGGCTCTGCAGTCAGCACTGATGTATCACAGCGCTAAGGACCCGGGTTCCATTCCACCGTTGGGAAGCTGCCTGAGTGGAGTTTGCACATGCTCCCGGTATCTGTGTGGGTTTCCTCCGGTGCTCCGGTTTCCTCCCGCAGTCCAAAGTTGTGCAGACGTTGTGGATTGGCTGTGCTAACTAGCCCGTGGTGTCCAGGGATGCGTAGGTTAGGTGGGTTAGACACAGGAATGCAGGGATAGAGTGAATGGTCCGGGTGGGATGTTCTTCAGAGGGGCAGTGTGATTTGATGGGCTGAATGGCTTGCTTCCACACTGTAGGGATTCTGTGATACTCTTCTTTATTGTAGGGTTTCCCTAATCTGCTGTTCTCCTTTATTCTGCAAATGTCTCCCCCTATAGATGCCATACACAAACATACACCTATGTAAACTGTACATTAGTTTGAATAAGTGAATGGTGTGGTTTGCTCATCTGTCCAGACAATGTGTGGCAGAGACAGAGAGTCAAAGAGGTCTACAGCATGAAAACAGGACCTTCGGCCCAACTTGCCCATGCTGCTGAGTTTTCACAATTAAATGAGTCCGATTTGCCTGTGATTAGCCCATGTCCCTCCTTATCTATCCCATCTGTACGTGTCTGAATATTTCTTGAATGACAAAATTGTACTCATTTCCTTCACTACCTCTACACAAAGGGAACTAAACATGCTCAGCCTAGTTGCCTCTCTCTCTGTATAGGCAAGTGGATTCTTTTCTCCCACCCAAATGTGACAATGCAAGAACCTATCTCCAATATCAATGATGATGGGAACTGCAGATGCTGGAGAATCCAAGATAACAAAGTGTGAAGCTGGATGAACACAGCAGGCCAAGCAGCATCTCAGAAGCACAAAAGCTGACGTTTCGTACCTAGACTCTTCATCAGAGGTGAAGGGTCTAGGCCCGAAACGTCAGCTTTTGTGCTCCTGAGATGCTGCTTGGCCTGCTGTGTTCATCCAGCTTCACACTTTATTACCCTATCTCCAATACGTAGGTTGATTTTGTAACTAAAACCATGGACAACATTTTAGTGAAGTGAATGTGTACAATTGAAATGGGAAGGTGATTAGGTTCTCTAGTTTGCTTTTCAAATAAGACTTCTTTAAAAATTAAAAGAATACCCCACAAGAAATGGTACAAATAACTTTATTGGCTTTAACTTCATCTACCAATCAGATGTCATGACAGGATCGATGCATTTGAATGAATTATTGTTAAAAATAGTGCAGACAGAAATTTTCACAAACTTACCAGCCTATGTTTCACAGGCAGCAGTGAAGCATCAGTGCTCACTACTGTCTTCAAGGAAAGCTGCCCACAAAATGATCGACCAATCTTTGTGGCTTGGATTTCCCTTTCCCTGGCACCAATCAGGCATTGAGTGAAAGTGATCTCCAGGCATCTGACAGCAGTGATGTCATCAGCAGCTAATCACAGCACAGAATTCTCACAGACAGCAAACCAGGAAGCAAAATGCATTGATTATCCTTTATATTCCAATAATTTCACAGGGAAAAAATTAAAGATTGGAATATATACATAGGGTTACAATAGAAGCTGAAATATCCTAAACAAACTGAATAGAGTCATAGAGCCACAGAGACCTACAGTAAGGACACAGATCCTTCGGTCCAAACTGGCCAGATATCAATGAATCTAGTCCCATTTGCCAGCATTTGGCCCATATCCCTCTGAACCCCTCCTATTCAGACGCCTTTTCAATGTTGTAATTGTACCAGCCTGCACCACTTCTTCTTGCAGCTTATTCCATGCATGCACCACCCACTGCATAAAAATGTTGTCCCTCAGGTCCCTTTTAAATCTCTCCCCTCTTACCTTAAACCTAGGTCCCTCTAATTTTGGACTTGACCACCCCAGGGAAAAGACTTGCCTATTCACCCTATCCAGGCCCTTCATGATTTTATAAACCTCTATAAGGTCACCCCTCAGCCTCTGATGCTCCAGGGAAAATAGCCCCAGATTATTCAGTCTCTCTCTGTAGCTCAAACCCTCCAACCCTGGCAACATCCTTGTAAATTTCTTGAACTTTATTATTTTTAAAAATTATGGATTTTTTCTAGTGGGGAAACTTGATATCCTACAATTATAAAGTAGTTTTTCAGGGTTAGAGAAGGCATTTAGTAGTAATTATGAAACTAATACACTGTAAAAAACCAGTTTAGATTTATTGTAATGATCACTATATCAAGAGTTTGTTTACCCTTTAACTAATGGTGTAAACAGGGATGTTCATGTCAGTTCAGGTGATTTTTAATGGTTAACAAGTGTGGGACATTAACAGTGCACCCTGTGGAGAGACAAGGAATTATGGACAGCATCCTCTAGATCTCCGAGTTTGACTGCAGATATGTGGACTCCAGAAGTTGCTGTCAATTTCACAGTGTAATGACGGTGAATGCTAACAGTTTTTGTCAATATTACAACTGCAAAATCCAGGCCAATTAAAGGGGATTGAAGTTAGTGCACAGAGAAGATTAAATTCATTGGGTACCCGAACTGAATAACTCCCTTTCATCATCTCATTTAATGGTTGAACGGGCTCAAGGGGTTAAGTGGCATCCTCCTGTTCCAATATTCCCGAGGGCATAGGCCAGGAAAGTGGGGTCAATGTAAAGTTCAGCCACACTGAATGGCATAGCAGGCTCAAGGGGCCGTTTGACCCAATCCCACTCTTTCTCCTTATTTTCCGTGCTCCTTACTTTCAAATGATTTCTTACCTGTGTTCCAGTCCGTTCCCAGAAATGCTCCGTGTGCTTCTCAGCAAAGTTAATTGTGCCTTTACCAGCCTCCAGTCCAGGTGGAGGAAGAAGTGAAAGGGAATGAACACAAATGCTGCCGAACCACAAAGTTACTCAACGTCGTTGCTTCGACAAAGGAGAGTCAATTTGGATTCTCTGCATGGGTTCGGGCTGTTTCGACCAGGCTTTTCCTGACCTGCTACTTCTGAACGAGCTGTGCATGAGGCTATTTTTCCACAGAATGCTGCGTCAGTTCACACTCTTAAAATTCTGTTGCCTCGTTTGCATGTTCAAAATCCTTTTATTTTATTCTGGCTGCTCACCACGCAGGAAAAACTTTATGTGGATTTTACTTTGCAGACCTTAGACTGTAAAGCTTTGCTGAGAAACTGGAAGGTCACTGGTTATATAGCGATGACCTCTGTTTGACCCTAAACCTTCCATAAAGTTGGGGAGGAAAAGACAGAAACATTAAGTGGAATGCTTTTGTGCTGTGTTCCCTCGGCAGTATGAGTTACTGGTGATAAAAACTCCAGACATTCTGCTTATTTCTTTTCTTTAATGGCAAGACCACCAGCACCACAGTTCATTTTCTTAATACAAGCCTTAAAATGGAGTTAGTAGCCTAGAAGGAATGGGGAGTGTTGGTTGAAGACTAGAGAGTGAGGAGAACAAAGGAGAGATTCTTCACTAATTAGGTGAGGCAACAGATGCTCATATGAGTGACGTTTTTTTATCAGCTGCAATGATTTTCCCTTGAAAGGAGAAGAAAGCGCAGTGTTGGTATTGTATCGTAAGAACGTCTAATTATCCAGCTCTTTAGGAGATGCCCAGCTGTGG
This sequence comes from Stegostoma tigrinum, assembly GCF_030684315.1. Classification (NCBI taxonomy): domain Eukaryota; kingdom Metazoa; phylum Chordata; class Chondrichthyes; order Orectolobiformes; family Stegostomatidae; genus Stegostoma; species Stegostoma tigrinum. The sequence continues at coordinate 3,439,564 of NC_081362.1, forward strand.
GTGAGGGGGGAGAAAAAAAATGCAGAAGGACATAAATCAAAAGCTGCACCCCTGAGTTTGCTATTGGGCGGACTCTGGTGCAGTTCAGAACAGTTACTCCAAGAGTGTCCACATCCCATTCCCGCCATCCCCTGCTGTTGAGGTTTATGTGCCCTTTAGCTTGTTTTATTTCTTTGTTGAACTGCATCAAAGTAACCTTTCCTTCTCTATCCTTTTCCGCAGGTTCATAAATGCCAGGAGAAGGATAGTCCAGCCCATGATTGACCAATCTAACCGAGCAGGCAAGTCCCCAATAGTAACTGTATTCAAGTCGCACAGGCGAAAATCATCCTCAAGCCATTCACTGGGAGAGCCATTACCTGGTAAATAAATAGACACTGAATGCTGGGAATGACTGACCACTAAATTAAAGTAGGACTTTCCTGCCATAACCAAACTAATCAGTTTATCTTACGTGATATCTTCCAACTTCTTACATTTTTTCAATGATAATAACTTACAGCTCAATGTCCTGCTTTAAGGGCATTTTATCTTAAAAGTTGAATTAGACGTTAATATTTATTTATTTGATTGAATTTTTGAGTTTTCTTCCCAGCTTTTACTCTCTGTTGCTGTGACAACTTCCTGGTGCATGGCTTGGTGTGAATTTGCTGTAGATGTTTTTAATTACCTGTCAAAGAGGGCAAAGGGGTTAGCATTGCTTGGAGAACATAGTAATGTTCTCTGTTACTTATAAGGTATTGCTTGATATGCCTAAGTCACTAATAGGTGTTTGTCTAACTAACTGGTTCAGGGTTGTGGTTCAGGTGTTGTGGGACAAATGAGACCCTTTTCTCATTACTAAACACCTTTGCCATATTTTTTCACCTGTCATTTTTATTTTAACAAACTCTGTCTCATGAATGAAAGCCTTGGGTTACTTCTGCCTTCTGCTAGAATTGGTCTGAATTTACTACGGTCCAGCCTTGTAATGTATGTCTGTAATCTTTCAGGGTAAAGAAATCAAAATAAGTGAATCTGTAGGTCTTGGAAATGAAGACAGTTTTGAAGTTACACAATCAGAGCCAAATAAAATGTGGGCACTTTCATTCTGCTGCAAAATATTGGTTTAAGAGGACTAAGGCTTTCCCTGAAATTATTCTCACAACTGTTTTAGACAACAGTGTGAAACCATTTATTTGCAACGGTTAACACGCTGTTCTGCCTCGAAGCAGAGATAAGAATATTCGAGCAAACTGTTTTTGTGTTTGCACACTGCTATCATGTGGCATACTGACCTGTTGAGAGGACAGCAAAGGTCATTGTTTGTCGTTGCCAATTTGTTCATTTTTTTTATCTTATTGTCAAGAGGGGAATCATCCTAAACAAGGGGTAGTGCCTCAAACTGTGCACTGTGGTAGAATACAACAAAAAGTTAAACTGACTGATGCACACAGTGTGTTTGGAGGGTTGGTTTGAAGCTAAGGAAAGACTAGAGGATCAACAAGACCACCTCTGAAAGGATAATGCGTCAACCTCTCCTAACAGCATAGCCCTTTCAACCCAGGAAGTAATAAAGTGAGCCTTAGTCCCAGATGTTCTGCAGGTTTCACACAAACTTTCCAGCCCCGTGTTGAGATGTTCACATCACCCTTCCCTGCCACATTGCCCATCTGATTTCTGCTGCTGTCTGGAATCTGATGTTCGCTGAACCTCAGGAAAAGCTGCCAGTTTCCACCTCTAGAAGCACCATAAGTGAGCTGCCTTCAAATGAGCATTGAGCATGAACAGGTTACATGACTTGTGGAGCTGTACAGCACAGAAACAGACCCTTTGGTCCAACTCGTCGATGCCACTCAGATATCCTCGGTAAATCAAGTCCCATTTGCCAGCATTTGGCCCATATCCCTCTAAACCCTCCTCTTCATATCCCCATCCAGATGCCTTTTAAATGTTGTAATTGTACCAGCCTCCACCACTTCCTCTGGCAGCTCATTCCATACACGTATCAGCCTCTGTGTGAAAACATTGCCTCTTAGGACCCTTTTAAATCTTTCCCCTCTCATCTTAAACCTACACCCTCTAGTTTTGGACTCCCCCACCCCGGGGAAAAGACCTTGTCTATTCACCCTATCCAGGCCCCTCATGATTTTATAAACCTCTATAAAGTCACCCCTCGGCCTCCGATGCTCCAGGGAAAATAGCCCCAGCATATTCATCCTCTTCCTGTAGCTCAAACCCTCCAACCCCAACAACATCCCTGTAAATCTTTTCTCCACCCTTTCTAGTTTCACAACATCCTTCCTATAGCAAAAAAAAAGAACTACACACAGTATGCCAAAACTGGCCGAGCTAATGTCCTGTACAGCCACAACGTGACCTCCCAATCCCAAAGCCAATGCACTGACCAATAAAGGCAAGTGTACCAAATGCTGCCTTCACTATCCTATCTACCTGCAGGTTCTTTTCTATTTTTTAATCAACGTGTTCAAACATGTCATTACACACCTCTAGAGCAAGTGGGAATTGAACCCAGGCCTCTTGGTCAGGTGCCTTGGTAAGGACCCTAGCACTGCATCACAGAAGTCCAGGTTACTTGACCTTTTAAATTGAACCTATCCAAGTGCCTGCTTTAATTAGTGTAGCTCTGGGACAGGATGAGAGCCCCCACTTTAAAACCCGTCACATCATTTCCACATCCCCCCACCCCATTACCTCCAACACAGCCTCACAATCACTTGTGCTGCTCCAGCTCTGCTCTCTTGCTCATCTCTCATCTTAATCATGTCATCATCGTGACCGTACTCTCTGTTGCCTGCACTCTACCCCTTCCCAAATGTTTTTCCCTGGGCAGAACTTAAACAACTAGTGGTAGGGCCTTGGGTAGTGTTATAGATCTAGGGGCTCAGGTACATATTTTTTAAAATACGCGCCGCAGGTAGACAAGGTGGCTAAAACCCTGTATGGCATGCTTGTTGTCATGGCACAGATCATTGACTATAGAAGTTGGGACGTCATGTTGAGGTACAGGACGTTGGTGAGGCCTCTTCTGGAGTACTGTGTGCAGTTCTGGTCTCCCTGTTACGTGAAGGGTTTTGTTAAACTGAAGAGGGTTCAGAAAAGATTTACCAGGACGTAGCTGGGAATGGAGGGTTTGAGTTTTAAAAATAAGCTGGGCAGGCTGGGAATTCTTACATAGGAGCACAGAGGTTGAGTCTTACAGTGCTTTAGAAAATCACGAGAGGCATAGGTAAAGTGAATAGCAAAGGCCTTTTCCCTAAGGTGGGAGAGTTCAAAAATAGCGGACGTAGTTTTAAAGTAAGAGGACAAAGATTTAAAAAGGACATGGGGGCAATTTTCTTACACAGAGAATAATTCATTATGTGGAATGAACTGCCAGAGTAAATGGTGAATGGGGGTGCTGCTACAACGTTTCAAGTACATTTGGATAAGTTCACCAATAGGAAAGGTTTGGAGGGATATGTGCCAAGTGCAGGCAGGCAGGACTAGTTTAGTTTGGGAACCATTGGCAGCATGGAAAGGTCTGTTTTCATGCTGTATGACTCTATGACTCTCACTTTAAATGCACTTCTTAAAACCTCCCTGTTTGAATGAGCTTTGGGCCACCTGTTCAAATATCTCTGGGTATGGCTCAGTGTATGTGAATTACCTTGTTGAGGTATTTTACTATTTTCAATGGCTGTATAAGTGCTACGCACATCTAAACCTCTACCTGCTCGATGTGTCTGCTCCCGTTTGGGGCGTTGTGGCCAGTGAGGTTTTAATGCTATATTGCCCATGGCCTTTGGTCGCTCATCAAAATATCAAACCATTCCATGCTACATAAGAAACATAAAACCAGGAGTAGGCTGTTGAGCCTATTTGAATAAATTCTGTCCTTCAGTAGGATCATGGCTGATCCTCTATCCAATGCCATATTCCCACTTTCTCCCCACACCTTTTGAAGTGCCTTAAAATGTATCTATCTCTTTCTTAGATATATTCAGTGACTTTGCCTCCACACATGTCTGTGGTAGAGGATGCCTCAGGTTCACTGCACTTTGAGTGAAGAAATATTTCCCCAGCTCAGTCCTAAATGGCCTACCCTGTCTCCTGAGACTGTGCCCCCGGCACTAGACTCCGCCAACCTGGGGAAACATCCTCCCTGCGCCTAGTCCATCAGCTGTGTTAGAATTTTATACAGTTCAGTCAAATTCCTGCTGATTTTTACAAAGCCTAGTGAATACAGGCCCAGTTGAACCCATTTCTCCTGATGGGGCAGACCTGTCATCCTCAGTATCGGCCTATGTAACGCCTGGCAAATAGGAAGATGGGTGTAATTGTTGGAGGTCAGTCATCTCAGCTCCAGGACATCTCTGCAGGAGTTCCTCAGGGTGGTGTCCTCGGCCCAACCATCTTCAGCTGCTTTATCAATGACCTTCCCTTCATCATAAGGTCAGAAGTAACTCCTCAGGTACTGAAACAGCCCAGTTTCAAATACAGCAAGACATAGACAATATCCAGGCTTGAACAAAAAGTGGCAAGTAATGACCATGGCACACAAGTGCCAGGCAATGAACATCTCTATCAAAAGAGAATCTAACTAATGCCCTTGACATTCAATGGTGTTACCATCACTGAATCCCCCCACTGTCAACATCCTGGAAGTTACCAGTTATCTGCATTGTAACTAGATCAGCCATATACATACTGTGGCTACAAGGACTGGTTAAATGCTCAGAATTCTCTGATAACTCACCTCCTGGCTCCCCAAAGCCTGTCCACCATCTGCAGGGCACAAATATTCCCCACTTACCTGGATGAGTATAGCCCCAGCAACACTCAAGAAACTTGCTACCATCCAGGACAAAGCAGCTTGATTGGCACCATGTCCACCATCTTCAACATTCACTCCTTCCACCACCACACTGTAACAGCAATGTCTAACATCCACAAGATGCACTGCAGTAACTCACCAAGGCTTCTACCAAAACCACCACCTTTACCCACCAGCAGGGATAAGAACAGCAAATGCATGGGAAACTGCAAGTTTGCCCTCATGCAGCGTCTTGTGATGCACACGGGTTAGGAGTTCTTTGGTTCATTGCCAAATTCCTGGCATTTCTGACTTGAGAGTGCCATGAGAGAACCTTCAACATGGACTGCAACAACATGAGGAAGGTAGCTCACCGTGGCCTTCCCTGGGGGAACCAGGGCTGGCCAATAAATCCAGGCCCAGCCTGTGACTTGCACTTCCCAGAGGCAAGCAAATTACAAACACACAACATTTCAACAGCTGTTTTCAGTTGTTTCTGATGTCCACCCAGTTTGAGAAATTATTCAGCTTACACCAGCTGATCTATATCTGTCTGTCCATCCCCGAGACTCAATACCATCCACGCACTGCAGTCCAGTTCAAAATCCAGAAAATCCATCCAACCACACTTGGAACCAAATTACCAAGGAGTCCAGGATGCTTTTGAGATTCTTGAGTGTTGTTGGATTCGCACTCATCCAGGTATTCCAACCTGCAGATGAGACCATTGACCTGTCCGTACTGTAGAATCCTTACAGTGTGGAAGCAGGGCATTTAGCCCAATTAAGTCCACACTGGCCCTCCAAAGAGCATCCCACTAAAACTCACTCCATCTCTGTAACTCTGCATTTCCCATGGCCAATCCACCTAATCCACATATCTTTGGACAGTGTGAGGAAACCGGAGCACCTGGAGGAAACCCACGCAGACATAGGGAGAATGTGCAAACTCCACACAGACAGTTGCCTGAGGGTAGAATTGAGCCCATGTTTCCGGTGCCATGAGGCCGCAGTGCTAACTGCTGAGCTCCTGTGCCACCTGATGGGAAAGATCGTTGATAAAATTCACAAAGACGAATAGCTCAACATTTTTTCACGTCCCATTTGTTTTAATTATTTAAAGGGATGTGAGGCTATTTGTCCTCAAAAAGGTGTCCATTTGACATCCCCATCTCCTTTTCAACAACTCGAGGATCCTTCAATTGAAGTAATTGCAGCATTAGTCACAATACTAAGTATCACTTCAGTCAGTGAGATTAAAAGAAATGCCTCTGTCTAAAGTCACTCATCGAAGAGAACAGCTGTCAGTCAACTTTGTCGTGACGCACTGGGTAGGTGAGTCACAAAATTAAATATTTTAACAAGTACACAGAATTCCTCAATTTACCTCTCATTAGGTGAGAGAAAGCAGAAACCAGGTTTTGTATGGAACATGAATTACAATTTGTTACAAGTAAATAGATTTGCATTACAAGTAAGCAATTATGGACTTTCAGTATATAGCAGTATTTGTTAAAACTCTAATTCCTTTTATAAAACTCTGCCTACACACAAATGCAGATAGACAGGGATGGAAACAAAAGAAAATGTACGTGTTATGGGTGGAGTGAAATACTGGAAGACCATTCAGTGGTTCCTTTTCACAGAATTCACTGAGATCCTCGTTTTGGTTTGTCACAACCTGCTGCTCCTCAATCTCTCTTCTCCAGATAGCTTCACTTACTTACAAAACAAAGTCAGAAGTCAGATGGCACTGTTCCTTCATCAGGTGAAGTGACAAAGGAGCAGCGCTGTAAAAGCTTGTGGTTTCAAAGAAACCTGGTGGACTATAACCTGGTATTGTGTGAGTTCTGACTTTGTCCATCCCAGTCCAATAGCAGCACCTCCACATTATCACTTGCAGGAGGCACAGAGTGACTGGTTCACAACTTATAAAGTCTCTGACTGGTTAAAAGCCACAACTTACAGCAACTGGTGGGGGAAAATAAGTCGGCTTTCTTCAAGCTTTAGCTTATTTTCTACTGCAGAGGAAGAGAAAAATAATTGTCTCACCTTTCAGAGATCCAAAGGCTTCCAACTAATTTGTTCACACCCTAGGAACGAGTTACCTGGGAGTTGTTGGGAACTAGTCGCACAGTTGTTGGCAGGTGGGAGGCCTTTATGATCAAATAAATGGTCAGCATTCCACAGACCAATCAGCACCCTGCTGCAAGTTGTACATCATTCTGTACACGTTCCCTGTTACCAGTTCATCGACAGCTAAACCCACTGCCCACTACCCCTTGTGAACAAACAACACTGTAAACAAAACTGACAATAAGTGCTAGAAGCTTGCTTGTAAAATGTGCAGCAATCTTTCCACAGCTTGGTCTCAAAAACTATTATTTCCCTATTTCAATCCACAATCACAAATACAAAAAAAATAAAAAGATACGCTCTTTACAACTTGAAATTCATGCCTTTGTATTTGGCTGATATGTTGAAAAGTTTCAACATGTTACTCCTGGCTGAGGAGTTAAGGTCTAAGATCGTTGTTTCAGGAGCGGTAGACTTACTGGATTTAATACTTTTAAAGTCCAAAGGAAGATTCAATCTTTTCTCCCTTTTGTCTTGTTTTCCCAATGGTGGTTTGTAGCTTTTTGAATCATGGTAAAGAGCCAACAAAGGTGACGTGAGAAAGGTGAGGGGCCTTGAGAGTGAGCAGCACATCAGGCACGATGGTAACACACGGCAATGTTGCTGAACCTGTAACCTAAATGTTTAGGAGTAGTAGGTTCAAATCCCACTGCAGCACCTCATGGACTTTACATTCACTTAATAAGTCTCAGTAATAGTGACTATGGATGCATTTAATTTTGTTGTTAAAATCTTTTAGTTCACTTCAGGGGAAAAAATTTGATTGATTTATTGTTGTCATATGTACCAAGGTACAGTGAAAACTGTTGTTTTGCATGCTATCCAAGCAGATCATATCATACAAAGTGCATTAGGATAATGGAGCAGAGTGTAGTATACAGTGTTACAGCCACAGAGAAGATGCAGAGAGGGCAATCAATATTAACATTAGAGGGGTCCGTTCAAAAGTCTGGTAACAGCAGGGAAGAAGCTGGTCTTGAATCTGTTTGTACATGTATTCAAACTTTTATATCTTCTACCCAGTCCAGCCTAACTGTGACTCCAGACTAGTCTTCTGAAATCACTTTGTTCCAGTTCAGTTAGGGATTGGCAAAAAAGTCCTGGTCTTCTGTCCCCTGCCAGACCTGCTGAGTTTCTCCAGCATTTTCTATGTTGTTTCAGATCTCCAACATCAACATTGTTTTGCTTCTATTTGAATCATAGCAGCACCTGCATCCCACAGAAGAATAAAGAAGATCCTCCAAGACATCTGGTTATTATAAAGTAAAATCTAAAGGGACAACACATTCTTGCCCCAATGAGCTTTGCGAGCAACCAGATCAAATTTACTGTGTGGAGAACATCTTTGTTCAGGAGGTGACAATACCCTTGATAAACACAGAATTTGTTTAAATTACTCAAGTACATCTGTGCTTTGGCAAGAGAGCCTAACTGCCTTTTACTGAAACCCTTGATGCAGTGGTTTTGCTAAATTATACTGTGGAAATGTTGATGAAGTTAACCACTTCTCTCCCATCTGTAACAATTCAGACAGAAGCAAGCACAGTGCCCATAGCGAAATCCAATGTGATAGAAGAACAAGGTATGGGCCTTAAAATGTTTATCAAGACAGGCCCACTTCTTCCTGCATACCACTGGAAAAGACTCCCTCTGAGGCATTTTTCAAGCTGTGGCACATTTCCACTGCACTTCAGAATGGCTGAACTGACAGATATTTGTCGAATGGCTTTCTGAACACAATTTACACATCTGTTAGGAATTGCTACATATCGGTTTCTATCCGGGGATGAATCATGCCCCGCGCAATGACAGCACGGTCTAATCTTATCACATTCTCTGGACCCTTCTGATCCTCTTCATCAAGGACTTGACGAGTTTCTTTCGGTCTGGAGATCTCACCTCAACTTAAGCGGCTTGACGGCAACATTCTGAAACTGTCATGCTAAGTTATTTTCACTGCAACATGGGCTAACCTCTGCTATATCAATGCCTCATCCTACAATAATCCACTCTCCATAGTCCAGAGCTGTCTGCCTCAACTGAATACAACATCAGTCACCACCTCTATTAAATGCAATGATCTTCCCCTCCCCCGACTCCGCCCATCTACATCCCTGTTTCTGCATGCAAGCTATTTTACAAAGCTGAGGGAATAGTCCTTCACTTTGCATATAATCACAGATTGACCTTCCTCTTTCTCTGGTGTGGGACTGTCAAAAGATTAATGTTTAAGAATCTAAAGCGAAGACAGAAATTGTTGGAGAAACTCAGCACGTCTGGCATGGTATGTGGGGAGAGAAACAGAGTTAATGTTTCAAGTCCAATACGACTGTTCTTAAGAACTCATGTGTAAATGGCCATAGAACCATCTCTGTGAGTTACCCTGCAGACTTGCAATCCCACTCAAATCATTGAGACGGTTACGTTTAGTCTCATATTGATAGATCTACAAATATGGTAGAAAAGGTGTCCCTTAAGGGATTCACATATACATTCCAAATAAGGGACAGTCTGTTTAAATATGGGACAGTTTGTCGCCTTGCAATCATAGGGCCATTCAGATAAAATTTTGCTTCCTCTCATGACCCTCCCTTCAGGCAGTTTTTGTTCAACTGCAGCACAGTTGCCTCTGAGTCAAAAGGTCAATGAATTTGAGTCCCATTCCAGAGGACAAAATGAACGGTTCACTGCAATACACTGCTCAGGGGACGCCACACTGTCACAGGGTCAGTGCTCAGGAAGCGCCGCACTGTCACAGGGTCAGTGCTCAGGAAGCGCCGCACTGTCACAGGGTCAGTGCTCAAGGGGCACCGCACTGTGACAGGGTCAGTGCTCAAGAAGCGCCACACTGTCACAGGGTCAGTGCTCAAGGGGCGCTGCATTGTGGGAGGGTAAGTGCCTAGGGAGCACCACACTGTCGGAGGGTCAGTGCTGAGGGAGTGGGCACTGTCGGAGGGTCAGCGCTGAGGGAGCGCCGCACTGTCGGAGGGTCAGTGCTGAGGGAGTGGGCACTGTCAGAGGGTCAGCGCTGAGGGAGCGCCGCACTGTCGGAGGGTCAGTGCTGAGGGAGCGCCGCACTGTCGGAGGGTCAGTGCTGAGGGAGTGGGCACTGTCAGAGGGTCAGCGCTGAGGGAGCGCCGCACTGTCGGAGGGTCAGTGCTGAGGGAGCGCCGCACTGTCGGAGGGTCAGTGCTGAGGGAGGAGGCACTGTCGGAGGGTCAGTGCCTAGGGAGCACCACACTGTCAGAGGGTCAGTGCTGAGGGAGCGCCACACTGTCAGAGGGTCAGTGCTGAGGGAGTGCCGCAATGTCGGAGGGTCAGTGCCTAGGGAGCGCCGCACTGTCGGAGGGTCAGTGCTGAGGGAGCGCCACACTGTCGGAGGGTCAGTGCTGAGGGAGTGTCGCACTGTCGGAGGGTCAGTGCTGAGGGAGCACCACACTGTTGGAGGGTCAGTGCTGAGGGAGCGGGCAGTGTCGGAGGGTCAGTGCTGAGGGGGCGCCGCACTGTCGGAGGGACAGTGCTGAGGGAGTGCCGCACTGTCGGAGGGTCAGTGCTGAGGGAGTGCCGCACTGTCAGAGGGTCAGTGCTGAGGGAGCACCACACTGTTGGAGGGTCAGTGCTGAGGGAGCGGGCAGTGTCGGAGGGTCAGTGCTGAGGGGGCGCCGCACTGTCGGAGGGACAGTGCTGAGGGAGTGCCACACTGTCAGAGGGTCAGTGCTGAGGGAGTGCCGCACTGTCAGAGGGTCAGTGCTCAAGGGGCGCTGCATTGTGGGAGGGTCAGTGCCTAGGGAGCACCACACTGTCAGAGGGTCGGTGCTGAGGGAGTGCCGCACTGTCGGAGAGTCAGTGCTGAATGAGCGCCGCACTGTCAGAGGGTCAGTGCTGAGGGAGCGCCGCACTGTCGGAGGGTCAGTGCTGAGGAGGTGGGAACTGTCGGAGGGTCAGTGCTGAGGGAGTGTCGCACTATCGGAGGGTCAATGCTGAGGGAGCGCCGCACTGTTGGAGGGTCAGTGCTGAGGGAGGAGGCACTGTCGGAGGGTCAGTGCTGAGGGAGCACCACACTGTCAGAGGGTCAGTGCTGAGGGAGCGGGCAGTGTCGGAGGGTCAGTGCTGAGGGGGCGCCGCACTGTCGGAGGGACAGTGCTGAGGGAGTGCCGCACTGTCGGAGGGTCAGTGCTGAGGGAGTGCCGCACTGTCAGAGGGTCAGTGCTGAGGGAGCACCACACTGTTGGAGGGTCAGTGCTGAGGGAGCGGGCAGTGTCGGAGGGTCAGTGCTGAGGGGGCGCCGCACTGTCGGAGGGACAGTGCTGAGGGAGTGCCGCACTGTCAGAGGGTCAGTGCTCAAGGGGCGCTGCATTGTGGGAGGGTCAGTGCCTAGGGAGCACCACACTGTCAGAGGGTCGGTGCTGAGGGAGTGCCGCACTGTCGGAGAGTCAGTGCTGAATGAGCGCCGCACTGTCAGAGGGTCAGTGCTGAGGGAGCGCCGCACTGTCGGAGGGTCAGTGCTGAGGGAGTGGGCACTGTCGGAGGGTCAGTGCTGAGGGAGTGTCGCACTATCGGAGGGTCAATGCTGAGGGAGCGCCGCACTGTTGGAGGGTCAGTGCTGAGGGAGGAGGCACTGTCGGAGGGTCAGTGCTGAGGGAGCACCACACTGTCAGAGGGTCAGTGCTGAGGGAGCGGGCAGTGTCGGAGGGTCAGTGCTGAGGGAGCGCCACACTGTCAGAGGGTCAGTGCTGAGGGAGTGCCGCACTGTCAGAGGGTCAGTGCTGAGGGAGTGGGCATTGTTGGAGGGTCAGTGCTGAGGGAGGAGGCACTGTCGGAGGGTCAGTGCCTAGGGAGCACCACACTGTCAGAGGGTCAGTGCTGAGGGAGCGCCACACTGTCAGAGGGTCAGTGCTGAGGGAGTGCTGCACTGTCAGAGGGTCAGTGCTGAGGGAGTGCCGCACTGTCGGAGGGTCAGTGCCTAGGAAGCGCCGCACTGTCGGAGGGTCAGTGCTGAGGGAGCACCACACTGTTGGAGGGTCAGTGCTGAGGGAGCGGGCAGTGTCGGAGGGTCAGTGCTGAGGGGGCGCCGCACTGTCGGAGGGTCAGTGCTGAGGGAGCGCCGCACTGTCGGAGGGTCAGTGCTGAGGGGGCGCCGCACAGTCGGAGGGTCAGTGCTGAGGGAGTGGGCATTGTTGGAGGGTCAGTGCTGAGGGAGTGCCGCACTGTCAGAGGGTCAGTGCTGAGGGGGCGCCGCACAGTCGGAGGGTCAGTGCTGAGGGAGTGCCGCACTGTCGGAGGGTCAGTGCTGAGGGGGCGCCGCACAGTCGGAGGGTCAGTGCTGAGGGAGCGCCGCACTGTCAGAGGGTCAGTGCTGAGGGAGCGCCGCACTGTAGGAGGGTCAGTGCTGAGGGAGTGCCGCACTGTCGGAGGGTCAGTACTGAGGGAGTGCCGCACTGTCAGAGGGTCAGTGCCTAGGGAGCACCACACTGTCAGAGGGTCAGTGCTGAGGGAGTGCCGCACTGTCGGAGGGTCAGTGCTGAGGGAGCGCCGCACTGTCGGAGGGTCAGTACTGAGGGAGTGCCACACTGTCGGAGGGTCAGTGCTGAGGGAGTGTTGCACTGTCAGAGGGTCAGTGCTGAGGGAGCGGGCACTGTTGGAGGGTCAGAGCTGAGGGAGCGGGCACTGTTGGAGGGTCAGAGCTGAGGGAGCGGGCACTGTCAGAGGGTCAGAGCTGAGGGAGTGTTGCACTGTCGGAGGGTCAGTGCTGAGGGAGCACCGCACTGTTGGAGGGTCAGTGCTGAGGGAGTACCGCACTGTTGGAGGGTCAGTGCTGAGGGAGTGCCGCACTGTCGGAGGGTCAGTGCTGAGGGAGCAGGCACTGTTGGAGGGTCAGAGCTGAGGGAGCACTGTCAAAAAGACTGCATAGCAGATAAACATGTTAAATCAAGGCAATGTTTGCCAATCTTTCTCCCTCATTCTACTTGAAGAAGCCAATAATCTTGTGATGCTGGAAGCTGTGTCCAAAAATACAACTGCGATTTCTGCATTGTATCAATTTAAAAAAAACGTCATTGGTTCTGATAATAAGGTGTAGAGCTGGGTGAACACAGCAGACCAAGCAGCATCAGAGGAGCAGGAAAGCTGACGTTTCGGGTATGGACCCTTCTTCAGAAATGGATGTCCTTTACAGTGTTCTGTGGATGTGAAAGGCACTATATAAATGCAAACGTGTTTCCTACAGTTTGAAAGTTCTTTCTTGTGTGTCTAATTTTGTGGCATAAGGAAATCGTTAAAACAGAGGGAAATAACAATCAGTCATGAAGTGAGTGATTAGAATGAATGCTCAAACAGAATAATTTTCACTTTGTGACCAAATTCTACAGTGGCATAGTTCAAGATAAGATCCTCTGAAATCCTCCTGAAGGCTGGCCAATTAAATATTCACACCAGTTGCCACAAAATAATGTAAAGGCCACTGATGGGTTCCTATTGACTTGTTCCAGAGGATTACGAGCCAGTGGGTTTGAGGTCAAATGCCATCATGATGTGATTGCATCTTATTTTTGTAAGGAGTAAGATGGGAGGGTTCACTGTTTCCTTTTCATGTCTCACTCCTCTGCTGGTCACCTCCTAATTTGAATGTAACCAGGATGGTGATATGGCTAATTGTGTAGGCCGTAGCCTGTGTACAGTGCAGTATTAAGAACAAGTCAGGCAGATTTCTTCAGTGAACAACAAGTAAGCTGTTTATTATCAAAATCAAACTTAAGGAAAGATGCAAAAATTACGGATATGAGGATCAAAAACAGAAATAGCTGTGAAAGTTTAGCTGGCCTGGTGACATCAATGGAGAGAAAGCAGAGTTAATGTTTCAGGCCCAGTGACCCTTCTTCAGAACTTTGTGTTCTCTCCACAGATGATGCTAGAGCTGATGAATTTACCCCATAATTTCTGTTTTTGGTGCAAAAATTATTGACAGTTTAGATTATGTAAATATATATATGTCTACATTTTAAAAAGCTAACACACTCAGAACTTTGGCTAAGTATTAGCTGGACACGCGGAAGATTGACAAGAAACATATGAAGTGGTTATCTCACACTCACATTGACATGCGCACACACTCACACACACACACACAACACTCTCACACATGCACACACAGACACGCACCCTCACACAGACACACACACAGAGACACACACACACACACACACACACACACACACACACACACACACACGCACACACTCTCACACACACAGACACACACATACAATCTCACACACACACAGACACACACTCTCACATGCTCACACACTCACACAGACATGCACACAGACACTCACACACACATACAGACACACATGCACAATCTCACACACACACAGACACACACACTCACACACACAGAGAATCGCGCATTGAAACACACACACAAGCATAGGTATTAAGGTTCCTTCCTGGAACAGTTTGACGAATACCCTTCGTCTCAGACATTGGGTAGATTTGCAGAAAATCCTCTTCAGAAACCTGTCACAAGTGATACAGATGACTTTCAGTGGATTTCTACTGGTCAGACTTTGCTGAGAGGAATTGCAAAGAAACAGAGAGCGAGAGAGAAGAGCCTGCTGCCTCTCAGGCACACCCCAAATTCTCTGTCACTGAGTGTACAAAATTTCAATTATCTTATCTCAATCTCAAACAGAGCCATGTGACTCCAGTCAGAAAGTTCTCTGGACTGTAACTGGCCGAATGCCTTACAGGTGCAATATCGCTGCTGTTGTACAAAGTGCCTTTTCCTTAGCAAAGTGTCCTTTGTTTAAAAGTTCAAGTTATGTTGATTTGGGTCCAGATAAACTTTTAAAAATTAATATTTAGATTACATCTCTTAATAACATTTTATGAAGGCTGCACCTAGAGTGTTACAATCTTGTTTCTAATCTTCAGCCATGTGGCAAAGATTTAGACACTAAAACTTGTGCCGGGGTTTGTTCCTATTGTCAAAGGATTGAGATCTGAGAAAAGCATTCTGAATCTTGAGCATTTTAAGATTGAATGGAGAGAAATTAGATGGAAACGCATGGAGGAATACTGAATAGATTATTTAATGCTTTTGCATGCTGTTGTTGGATAAGGGGGTGTAAAAGTGGGTAAATGTCAGGTTTGGACTCAATTGTAGCTCAAGGGAATTTGGAACTCAGTTTGAATGTACCACAAGAGGACCCACCTGCTGACGTTCTGCCTCCAGTAGCCCCTCATCCACTGCCCACCCCCCACTATTGGTCGGTCAAGATCCCCATCCCCAGGTGTCCCCTTTACCCGCACTCCATGCACACTGTGTCCCACTGTCCCCCTTGCTCTCTCCCTCCATCCCACACTGCCCATGTCTAGCCCACACCACGTCCTTCTATCCTTCATACTGTCTCTCCTTCCCACAATCTTTCCCTCTATCCCATACCATGTCCCCTATCCGACACTCTCTCCCTCTATCCCATAACCTCTCACACCATCCCACACTCCATCCCACACTCTCTACCTCCATCCCACACTCCATCCTACACACTCTCCCTCTATCCCACACACTCTCCCTCTATCCCACACACTCTCCGTCCATCCCACACTCTCTCCCTCCATCCCACACTCTCTCCCTCCATCCCACACTCCATCCTACACACTCTCCCTCCATCCCACACACTCTCCCTCCATCTCACACACTCTCCCTCCATCCCACACTCCATCCTACACATTCTCCCTCTATCCCACACTCTCTCCCTCTGTCCCACACTCTCTCCCTCCATCCCAAAGGTAAAGGTGGACTGACCAGCTGGAGTATGAGTTATAGTCCCTTGCATGGAAGGTCTAGGAGGCTTGTGTTGTCAGTCACCCAATGACACGTTATGCTGGCACTACCCAACCCTGGCAGTATTCTCACCAAAGGTCATGTAGTCATTGGCAAGGATCCCCGTTGGCAGGCAGCAGGTTGAATAGGTTAAAGGCCTGGAAGAAGCTGAAGGAAATGTGCCATTGGCCTGAGGCTCCAACAAGACCTGGGGGACTGGGCCAGTTGCCTGGAACGGCAGGCTGATGAGGCCAATCTTTGGTAGGTCCCGGCAGAAGGGGGTTGGTAAATGTTGCAGGATATATAGTTGTTTACCTTTCTATTAGAAGATAGTGAACAAGGGGACAGAGATTTAATGTAACAGTGAAAAGGAGAGTGAGAGGAAAACTGTTAGGCAGTGCGTGGTTAAGGTCTAGAGAATGTTGCCTGAGAGTGAGGTCGAGGCAGGTTCAGTCACAGCATTCCAAAAGGGAGTCAGGTCGATATCTGAAAGGGAAGAAGGCACAGGGTTGAGAGATAAGGCAGAAAATGGTAGTAAGGAAATCATTCACTCAGAGGGATGCATAGATACGATGGGCTGATTAGTTTCCTTTGGCAATGTGACAATTCTCTAATCTCAGCCAAAAGACAGTGTCCGACAGCTGCTCCCTCAGTAGGGTGGTGAGAAATGGTGTGGGAAAAGGTGAATTCACTATTGCATGGGAGAATTAAACTGTGCCGAGTAAGGGATGGCAGGTATAAATGGGGTGTGGGTGATACTACTGATATTAGAAACATAAGGAGAGGCAATGGCCGAGTGGACTGTTAATCCACAAACTCAAGTAATGTTCTGGGGAGCTGTGTTTGAATTCCACCACAGCAGATGGTGGAATTTGAATCTGAATCCGGAATTAAGAGTCCAATGATGACCCTGAATCCATTGTTGGGAAAATCCATCTGGCTGAGGAAGGGAAGGAAACTGCCATCCTTACCTGGTCTGGCCTACATCTGACTCCAGAACCACAGCAATGTCATTGACTCTTAACTGCCCTCAGGACAATTTGGGATGGGTAATAAATGCTGCCTAGCCAGGACGCCCTCATCCTTGAGAATTTTTAAAAAATGCTTTTCCACAAAGGAAATCATTCGTAATTGCATTGAGTTCCCTGATATCCATTGTGATGAAGTTGTTTGCTAAAGCTAGGATTACCCTGGATGGACAGGTTAAAATGGACTGAATGGCCTACCTCCCCCATAAATGTCCTGTACGGAGAACACGGAGGCTAAAGTAAACAGGTATTGTTTTAAGTGTGTCCACCTAGTTATTTAATACAAGGATACATTCGAACAAAAGCGATTGCCTTATTATTTTCCTTGGCTGTGTGCCATTTCATTTCATTTTTATAATGCATCTTGCGTTTGACATTTTCTTTAAGCCTTGTTCCAGGCCGAATGGTTAACCATTTGTCTTCATCTCAAGCTCTCCACAATCCCCCGAGACAGTTTTTCTTAGAACGTTTGGAAAGTCCTGCAGACTCAGGAGGCTTTTTGTGGCGCCTTATTTTGGGGGTATTAAAAAAAAATTGTTTTTAGAAAATTAAGAACAAAAATCAACACAGCCTTTTGCTGTTATTTTTCTGTGGTACACTGTCAAAAAGTCCAGAGGAGCTGTGTAACAGCGGACCTTCCCCCTTCAGTGCTTTGGACTCCAGAAAGCATTGCCTGATTGAAAGGATTCTCAAGTGTGTGATGGGTTTCTATTGAATAACTAGTGATAAAAATCAGATTTCTTATTCTTTTTTGGAAAGGGATTCATTACTTTCTTTGCAAAATGGAATTTGGGTATAACTTTGCTGTCGATGACATCTAACAGGGTAACCAACGCACAGCATCATTCTCCACATGCACCAGCTACAGCAGCATTGACCCCACCGCCATCATTTCTGCCCCCACCCCCAGTGTTTCCAAACAGTTGTACTGCTTGTCTGCCATCAAATCCTGGACGAGCAGAGAGTTTCTCTCAGCTAACACCAGGAATATCCTTGGAAAACAGTCACTGCCTCCAAACTATCTTCCCTCATTGCTGACCCCATCCCCTCACCTGAGGCCAAACCAGTCAGTTCGTGTCCTTAGTGTTACATTCAAGCCCAGACGAAATCCTCATTCGATAGGGCCTCCCATTTCCATCCCCCTAATATTGTCGGACTGCACACTTGCCTGAGGATGTATGTTGCTGACATCCTCATCCCTGTGTAGGTTACCTCCATAAGCAAAACTACTGCAGAAATCTGAAATAAAAACAAAGCCGTGGAGAAACCCGCCAGGCCTAGCAGCATCTACGGAGGGCGAAAGACAGTTAATTTTACGAGTTCCCGTATGACTCATCATCGGAATTTTGCAACCTCCGCACTTGACTATTTTAGTGCAATCCTCTGGCAGGCCTTCTGTGTTCTGTTCTGTGGAAACTTAAAGTCATCCAAATCTCAGCTGCCTTTGTCCCAGTTTGCCATCCATCAGCCACGTTTTCTGACTTCTGGCCTCATGACTTCTGGTTAAAACAATGCCCAAATTTTAAAATTCTCATCCTAGTTCTGAATTCTACCCATGGCCTACCAGCCCCATCTTTGCAGCCCCATCAAGTCTCCCGGATCTCTGTGCTCTCAGCCAATTCTGGGAAATTCCTCAACTTCAGTCACTCTCACATTATCGATTAGGCCTGTGCCCTGAATTCTGGATCGTTTTTTTTCTGCCTCTCCCTAACCATCTGTGCCTCAGCTGCCTCTCTTGTAGATGTTCCCTTACCGCTCAGGTTGTTTTGACCATTTGCCGTAGTATCATCTTTGTGCTTCAGTATCAGATTGCATGAGTTGGCATGTCCCCCGTGAAATGCCCAGGGACATTTTATAGTAGAAATTCAAGTTATTGTTGGTGAGTGACTGGTTTGGGTGTTGTGCCTGTCTCTGAGTTGTTAAAGGTATTAAAAAGGCAGAAAGATCAGAGAAACTCATGGATATCTGGTGTGTAAACGGGAGGGTTTGACGTGGACGTGAAGGGGAGATCTCAAAACTTGAAATAGCGGTCACGTTATCAGAAATTGTAGACACAACTGTCAGAGAAATGCTTGCTGCTCCCAAAAATGTTTTAGCTAAAAAAAATGCCATCAGTACTATCTTTGACACTTTAAGAGATACTTACAAAGCAGTTATCAAAGAATTAGATAGAAACTGTAAGAACTGCGGATGCTGGAAATCAGAAACAGAAAATAGTGGAAAAGCTCAGCAGGTCTGGCAGCATCTGTGGAGAGAAATCAGAGTTAACGTTTCAGGTTGAGTTCTGAGGAAGGGTCACTGGACCCGAAGCATTAACTCTGATTTTTCTCCACAGATGCTGCCAGATCTGCTGAGCTTTTCCAGCAATTTCTGGTTTTGTATCAAAGAATTTGAATAATTGTCACATGCACGCGACTGAATACAGTGAAGAGTTTACAAGTGGTTTACTTATGGCACCATCTTAGGTACCTAGGTACAGATTCTTAAGCACAAATTCTTAGAGAAAAGCAAGATTAGAAAATAGAGAAATAAGAGAAGAAATAAAGAAGTCCGCTATTCGACATTTGGACAGATCAGTAGGAACTGGGAGATGGTGAGGTTCAGTAGTCCTTCACACAACAAAAGCACTGAAGCATTTGACTGTCAATAATATCAGCTGCTACTCTATAAACTCCGTTCCATTTTCTGTTGGCACTGCCTCAGTTTCCTGCCCCATAGCATTTTCAACACACGGCACTGTTAGCACAGATGAAGATGTTGCCCGAGCTGTTTGTGGATGAAGACAGAAATCCTCTTGAATCATAATCAATTAGTTCACTGCTTAGTTCATCAGTCTACCAACACCACTAACCCCTCAACTAGGCATAACCAGCACACAGAACTGCATAAAATACAATCATCAGCATGACCAGAGCCCATTGAATTCTCAGTCATAATGTAAAATAATTCTAATTTTTATTGTACCTTGTAGTCTGTAATTTTCATATGCAGAAAAGATTTTTTTTCACAAACCAATTGTAACAATGCAGTTTATAGCCAAAGGTCTTTGATCATGTCCTACACAGCAGGCTAGTCCTGAAGGTTAGGTCACATGGTATCCAGGGAGAGCTAGCTAATTGGATTCAAAATTGGCCTCGATGTTAGGAAGCAGAGGGTGATGGTTGAAAGTTGTTTCTTGGACTGGAGGCCTGTGACTGGGTCGTGTGCCACAGGGGTCGGTGCTGGGACCTTTGTTACTTGTGATTTACAGAAATGGTCTGGATGTGAATGTAAAAGGCATGATTAGTAAGTTTGCGGATGATAAAAAAATTAGGAGGTATAG
This sequence comes from Stegostoma tigrinum, assembly GCF_030684315.1. NCBI lineage: Eukaryota > Metazoa > Chordata > Chondrichthyes > Orectolobiformes > Stegostomatidae > Stegostoma > Stegostoma tigrinum. The sequence continues at coordinate 3,459,671 of NC_081362.1, forward strand.
TTGATAACGAGGAAGGTTATCAAAAATTACAGAGGGATCTTGATCAGACAGGAAAATGGGCTGAGGACTGGCAAATGCAATTCCATACAGACAGTGTGAGGTGTTGCATTTGGAAAATCAAACCAAGGTAGGACTTATACAGTAAATGGTAAGGTCCTGAGGAGTGTTGTGGAACAGAGGGACCTAGGAGCACAAGTCTAACGTTCATTGAAAGTGGCGTCACAGGTAGACAGGGAGGTGAAGAAGGCATTTAGCATGCTGGCTTTCATCGGTCGAGGCACTGAGTATAGGAGTTGGAATGTTATGTTACAGTTGTATAAGTCGTTGGTGAGGCTGCACTTGGAATATTGTGTACAGTTTTGGTCACACTGTTAGAGGAAAGACACGGTTAAACTGGAAAGTGTACAAAGAAGATTTACGAGGATGTTGCCAGGACTAGTAGCCCTGAGTTATAGGGAGAGGTTGGCCAGGATAGGACTTTATTCCTTGGAACGTAGGAGAATGAGGGGTGACCTTATTGAGATGTATACAATCATGAGGGACATAGATAGGATGAATGCATTTGTCTTTTTCCCAGGGATGGGAATTGAAAACTAGAGGGTGTAGATTTAAAGTGAGAGGGAAAAGATTTAAGAAGGACCTGAGGGGCAGCTTCTTCACACAGAGAGTGGTGTGTGTATGGAATGGGCTGTCAGAGAAAGTGGTTGAGGCAGGTACAATAGCAACATTTAAAATCCATTTGGATACATACACGGATGGGAAGGGTTTGGAGGGATATGGACCAAATGCAGGCGATTGTAACTAGCTGAGTGGGCACCATGGTCAGCATGGACCAGTTTGGGCCGAAGGACCAGTTTCCACGCTGTATTACTCTACGACTGAGTAAAGCAGCAGAAACAACTGCCGGTTTATAAGACTAGCAGCTTTATGAAACTTTGTTTAGGCCGCACTTGGAGTATTACATTTAATTCTGGTTGCCACGTTACAGGAAGGATGTGGAGGCTTTGGACAGGGTGCATAAGAGGTTTACTAGAATGCTGCCTGAATTACAGGATATGAACTATAAGGAGAGGCTAGAAAAACTCAAGTTGTTTTCTCTGGAGCAGTGGATGCTGAGGGGAGCTTTGATAGAAGTCAATATAATGATGAGATGCATGGATAGAGTTGATAGTCAGAATCTTTGTCCCAGAGTTGAAATGTCTAATGCTAGGGAGGCATGTATTTAGGGCAAGGGGAGAAAGTTCAAAGGAGATGTGAGAAGCAAGGATTTTACACAGAGTGTGGTCGGAGTCTGGAATGCATTGCTAGGGATGGTGGTGGAGGCAGATATAATTGGGGCATTTAAGGGATTTTTAGATAAGCTCATGAATATGGAAGGAATGGAGGGATAGGGTACACGGGCAGGCAGAAGGGATTAGTTTAATTTGGCATCATGTTGAGCACAACATCATGGGCCAAAGGGTCCATTCCTGTGCTGTACTCTTCTATGTTCTATGCCATACAATGCAGTCCAATAATTGAGTGGGTTTTGTATTAGTCACATCTGGGCCGTTTAGAGGGGACTAATTACTGTGGTCTCTCTCTGAACACAATGAAGCCATCTGACGCCTGCATTTTATGATGGGGGTCACAAATTGTTTGTCTGTTTGCGGAGCAATGTGTTACCCTGGTCAAGGATACAATTGCCAGTGCATGGTTTCCTGGCTAAATTCAAACAATCTGTTGTCTTTTGGAAAACCCCAACAGTTTGGAGGAAGTTTTGCAGCTGATGTTTCTGAGGTCTGTATATATTGCATGCGAAAACAGAAGTTTCCCTCCTTAATGCAATAGCAGATGATGCCATGAATCGCCCACACAATGTTGTCTTCTGCATGTACCTGACACATGTACAGGATTCCTAAAGAGCTTGTCAGGGTATATCCTGAGAGAAAGTTTCCCCTCATGGCAGACCCTAGGGCCAGAGGGTTTAGTCTCAGAATAAAGGGGCACTCATTTTAAGACTGAGATGAGGAGGAATTTCTTCTCTCAGAGGGTTGTGAATCTTTGGAACTCCTTGCCACAGAGAGTCGTGGGGACAGAGTCCTTGTGTAAACTTGAGGCTGAGATAGATTCTTGATCAATTGGGGAATCAAGGATTACTGGGAAAGGGCAGAAAAGTGGACATGGTCAGCCATAAACCACTTGAATGGCAGAGTAGGTTCAAGGGGGTGAAAGGCCTGCTCCTGTTCCTATTTTATATAGTTTAACGTTCTTAATTGTGTGGCATAATGGTTGAGGCCGTTGGTGATCATTGCTACAATTCATAGCATGCTGTAAATGATCAATGTCTTTGTAGGTTATTGTACAGATGATAGAGAGGGTGGAATTATAGAATTAAAGTGCCCATTCGGCCCCTTGGACCAACGTTAGTCTTCAATAGCACTATCCAATTAAACCCCTTCGTCCAGTAGAGACTTTCCTCTCAATTATTTTGCCAATTACTTTATTTGAAAGCTACAGTTGAATCTGATTCCACCAACCTTTCAGACAGTGCAGTCGTAACCACGACAACTCACTGTGTAAGAGGGAGGCCCCTTGTTGCTGCCACTTTAGTGAACCTGTGTATCAATACACCTCTGTTCCTTAATCGTATCAGGTAGCTCCATCTGTTATTGTAGACTCACTGCCTGAGGTAGAAATTCACAGAAATTACGTTGAAAAATGATGATTTGTTTGGTTTTTTTTTCTGCTGCCTCTATCCCTCACCAGTGTTCATTCTTTGCATGGGTATGGATCCATGTGTTATGGCCATGCTCTTATTCTAGACTATTAATCTAGAAGTCCGAGCTAATGCTCTGGGAATGTGGGTTTGAATCTCACTACGGCTGCTGATGGAATTCAACTCAATTGATAAATTTAAAATATGTCTCACTCATGGTACCATGAAACCATCACCAACTATTGTTTAACAAGTAATTGATTTGGTTCACTGATGCTGTTTAGGGAAGGAAATCTGCCATCCTTACCTGGTCTGACCTACATGTGACTCCAGACGCACAGCACTGAGGTTAACGCTCATCTGTCCTCTGAAAAATCCCTAACAAGTCAACAAGCTCAGGAGCAGTTAGGCATGGGTGACAAACACTGGCCTTTCTGATGCTGCCCATGCTCTATGAAAGTAAGACGGAGAAAATGATCAGTACTTCTGCTTGTAAAAGATTCAAGAACAAGAGGACACAGATTTTAAAATTTCTATCAACAAGGTAAATGTAGGAAGGATGTTCCCAATGACCAGAAAGTGCAGAACCAGGGGTCACAGTCTCTTGATACAGGCTGGACCATTTAGGACTGAGATGAGGAGGAGTATCTTTACCCGCAGAACAGTGAGCCTGTGGAATTCTCTGGCACAGGAAGCGATTGAGGTCAAAACATTGAAAACTTTCGAGGAAGATGTAGATACAGTTGTTAAAACTAAAGGGAGAAAGTGGAAGCAGAGGACTGAGTTGGAAGATCAGCCATGAGCATATTGAATGGGGGGAGCAGGTTGAGAGGGCTGAATGGCCTCCTCCTGCTCCTACTTTCTGAAGTGATTTGCAAAAGAAGCAAATGAAAGGTGAGAAAACTCTTTCTTCATAATGAATGGGTGGTGGTGTTTGCAATGCATTTCCTGGAAGTGTGGTGGAGGGAGAAACAGTTGAGGCATTCCAGAGGGTCCTGATGGTTATTTCAATTGAAACAATGTACAGGGCATGGAGAAGAAGCAGGTGAATAGAGCAAAGTCATTCTGCTTGTCGGAGAGGCAGTGCAGACACGCTGGACAGAATGGACTCCTCCTGCTCTGTCATTATTTATGAGTATTGCTGTGGTTTGTAGTCATGAGGAGCTCCACTTGTGAGGAGTTAATTTGCATATCTGTCAGGGAGTGAGGAATGCCAGACAGGAGTAGAAACATGCCCTGTCGCTCCTTCCTATCCCTGAAGCATTGAAATCAATTTTACTACTTCCATCTCACCACCTTGACAAGGATGACACAGCCTGGCCCCTTCGGGCTCCACAAAGCTAGATAAACCTACCTAATAACCAGCAGCTGAGGAGGTGGGGTTGGGGGACCAGCCAGGGATGGGAGTGTGGCAGCCAAGTCAGTTGCCCCATTGTAGAAAAGTGCAGGTTTTGTTTTGTCTATTCCCTGAGAAAGCTGGATCTGGTTCCGTTGTGGTGCAAACATTTTGAGCGTAAGCCAGGAAGAGAGTCTGCTTTGGATTGCAGTCCTTCCTGTTAACCAAGCGAGAGAGACAGAACATCGGAATTGTTATCGTGCAGAATTAGGCCATTCGGCCCACTGTGTCTGCACAACACTGAGCAATTAAACTTAGTTCCAATCTCCTGCCTTTCCCACATATCCCTGAAAACTATTTCTATTTGAACAACCATCCAATGCCTGTCTTGAATTCCTCAATTGAACCTGCCTCCTGCACATTTCCAGGCAGCATATCTCAGACACTAACTACTCTCCGTGAGAGTAGGTTTTTTATCCCTCACATCACATCTGCTTCTTCTGCAAAGCTCTTTAAAACTGTGCTCTCTGGTTTTTGATCCATTTCCGAGTGGGAGTAATTTCTTCCGATCTATGCTGTCCAGACCCTTTGTGATTGTGAAAATTTCTATCAAATTCCCCCTCAGCCTTCTGTCCAAGTAAAGCAGTACCAGCCCGTCCAGATTTTCCACATAACTGTGGTGTCTCATCCCCGGAACCATTCGTATAAATCTCTTCAGTGCTCTCTCCACTGCATTCACATTGTTCCCCCAATTCCCTGACATTCTACACAATACTCCAGCTGATGTCTGGCCAGTGCCTTATGCAAATTCATCACACCCTCTGTGTTCTTGTAGTCTATACCCCTTTCAATGAAGTCTAGGTTATTTTTAATTTATTCGTTAATGGCTTGAGGGCATCACTGGCCAGGCAGCATTTATTGCCTGTCCCTAATCGCCCAGAGGGCATTTTCAGAGCCAACCACATTGCCGTGGGTCTGGAGTCACATGTTGGCCAGACCAGGTAAGGATGGCAATTTCCTTCCCTAACGGACATTAGTGAACGAGATGGGTTTTTCCTGACAATGGATTCACAGTCATCAGTAGTTTATTAATTCCAGATATTTATTGAATTCAAATTCCACCACCTGCCGTGGCAGGCTTCAAACCCGGGTACCCCAGAACATTATCTGGGTCTCTGGATTAACAATCCAACGACAGTACCACTAGGCCATCGCCTCCCCATCAGCATATTGCAAGAAGCCTGGCTGGATTTCGAGAAGGGAATGTATAAGTTTATCTTAACCTCCAAATGGGACTTGGGGTTATTTAGAGATTAACAATCCAACGACAGTACCACTAGGCCATCGCCTCCCCATCAGCATATTGCAAGAAGCCTGGCTGGATTTCGAGAAGGGAATGCAAGATGGTGGAATTTGAATTCAATAAATATCTGGAATTAACAGTTCAACGGTGACCATGAATCCGTTGTCGATGGTCAGGAAAAACCCACCTGGTTCGCTGATGTCCTTTAGGGAAGGAAACTGCCATCTTTACCTGATCTGGCCTGCATGTGACTCCAGGCCCACAGCAATGCGGTTGACTCCAACTGCCCTCTGAGCAATTAGGGATGGACATTAAATGCTGCCTGGCCAGCGATGCCCTTATCCCCTGAATGAATAAAAAAAATCTATTTACATGTTTAGCACTCTTTCAGCAAATACAGCATCATGAATTCCCCTGTGTCCCTTGTGCTTTTTGCTTGTTTTGTAAACATCACCCACCAAATTCTGTGTGTGGGAGGCAAACTTTTAGTTGATTCCAGCTTGTCCCATGCGTTTGCAATATTAAATATTTTAATACCCCCTCTGTCAGTCTTTTTGGTTAAAAGAGGAGTGGTTACTCATTGTATCCTTGCCGTTTTTCTCCTGGAACGGGTGTGTAACCCTGTTCTGTATCGTGACATGCATTTCTGAGCAACTTAGGCAAGGGTTCGAATGAGGTGGGAACAGATTGTCACAGTGGTTGATTTTAGACAAGAAAATATAGGAGGAGAAAACAAAGTAAAAACTGAAAGAACTGCAGATGCTGGAAATCTTGAACAAAAACAAGAATTGCTGGAAAAGCTCGGCCTGTCCGGCAGCATCTGTGGAGGGAAGTCGGAGTTAATGTTTCAGTCCCGGTGACCCTCCCTCAGAACTGGGAGGAGAGTTGGGGGGAGAATGTATACCAGCAGTGAGTAGTTGGAACAAATGGCCTGTTTCGGTGCTGCCCAAGGCAGGTCCCTGAGGATAAAATGGACAATTAGTGTGTGGCCCTGGAAAGACAGTCTTAGAAAGATTCAGGACCTTTGCAAATAATAACCAGTTGCAAAAGTGAAAAATGGCAAAGGCAAGAAGAACAGAAAATCCTGTATGGTACTCCAGATTTGACAGTAAAATTCCAAGCTCATAAATCATAATTCCTAACATCTTGGGCCAAGCAAAGCTTTCCCTTAGTGACACATAAATGGCAACGATATCGAACTCAATTGAGCCCAACTTGCATCCATTCACTAAATTGATATTATCCCACCGGGAGCTGTGTTTAAAAAAAATGTATTTAAATTCTATTCAAATTAGTAAGCTGTGGCCTGCAGCCTAATGAGTTTCCATCAGCTCGACGCTGAACAGCGACAAGGAATACAAAATAGGGACGTGTCACCAATCCTCTTACCCAAATTGAATTGTGCACAAATACTTGGGAAATTCCATCAATGGTGCTGATCAGTCAACCTCTTAGTGTGTGTTAGCCCTGTGTTAGCAGCCTCAACAGCAAGGCAGAAGTGCAGTAATGAGGGCGTGCTTTCAGAGCGAACTATTAAACTGAGGGCCCTGTCTGCTTATTCTGATGCTATCCTGGAAATCAGAGCTGGGGAGGTGTCCTTACCATCACTGATCCCTCTATCAGCATCACTAAAACAGATCACCTGGCCATTTGTCTGATTACAGTTTGTGTGAGTTCGGGGTGCCTGTCTAATTTTGTCATAATATAGGAGTGACTAATTACACTTCAAAAATACTTAATTGGCTGGGAATCAAATCCTTCAGGCATGGAAGGGGGTAAGATAAATACAGTTTTTGGTTGAGTGTTTCTCTGTGCTTAAACAAGAATTTCAGTTTTGCAAATGTTAATCGAACCAGCAGTTTTACATCTCACCCAAAACAGGCAGGGTATTCTGCAGGATTCCAAACCCAAGCTTGGTCCTAAAGGGCATGTTCTCGTGCATTAATGTCCCTGCCTGAAAACTGTGTCATTACATCTTTAGTGCCAGGGCAGGTCAGGTCAGATATGGGGGAGGGGAGAACAGGGCTTTTTGTTTTAACTTGATAATTGGGTTCACACGATGGAAACCAGATTTGTCCCGGTCTGAACAGCTATTGGGTTGATCACTGTCAGGAACACATTCCCCTGTTCGCACCCCCCCATCCAACCACCAAACTTTCTGTGTTTTCTTTTTGAAGGCAACAGAGTCTGGGGCCTGGCTGCAGTCCCTTGGAAATTCCATTTCTTTTTGGAACTCGGTGATTTTCCATTTTCATGCGGTTGACCTCTGACCTCTGGGTGCAACTGTTTTAAAATCCAAAGATGTTGCTGCATGTTCGCAACTTTAAAAAAAAACCAGCATTAAGACGGTCGGTTGAATAGTTAGCTTTGCAAAGGCATGTAAAGCTCCATCTGGCCTGTATTTTGGAGCATAACGATTGCTTCAAGGAACACTACCACAAACAAGAGAATATATTGCTGTCAAGAGTTTCTGTCTGTGCAAATTTTAGTCTCACACCTCCTACTTATAGCTGGCATAATTTAGCACTCCAGGCACAGAAATGTTTGTGCGCCTATAAATGAAGACTTTCTACTTTTAGCTCTTATATCCATTAGCTACAGAGTACAAGCCCAAGCCATTTTATTTCAGTTAGTTTGCATGCAGGTCTTCTCAACCTTTGTTTTCTTAATGGGGGCGGTAGACATTGAAGAGGAAAAAGCATTTCACAGATTAACTAGAGAACACTAATCAACGACACAAAAACAGAAATTGCTGGGTAAACTCGGCAGGTCTGGTAGCATCTGTGGGAGCATCATTTGGGTCCAGTGATACCTCTTCAGAAAAATGAAACGAAAGAACTGCAGATGCTGGGAATCAGAAACACAAACAGGGATTGCTAGAAAAGCTCACTGGGTCTGGTAGTATCTGTGGGAAGCAGAATTAACATTTCGGGTCGAACACTGGGCCTGAAATGTTAACTTTGATTTCTCTCCCCACAGATGCTGCTGAGTTTCTCGAGGAAGTTCTGGTTTTGTTTCAGTTTTCCAGTATCCACATTTCTTTGTTTTATTTTAGGCATCAATCATCATTGGAGTCATTAAAAGGAGTTAATAGAGAATGAGGTACATGGTAAGGGTAGAGAAATTATTTCAATGGTATGCCTTTTAAAGAGTGAGTCTGCCTGCAGCAAATTGATGCTATCTCAAATTTAGGCCTGTATTCAAGCCTAGCTCTTGTTCCTTTAGTTAGATATCCTGTTTACCTTACTCTGATAGCTTATCAGTCTCACTGAGTTGGTGAACAGACCAGATATAAACTATGCCCATGACCCAGTCAAAGGTGAATATATTTGTCTTAGTCAAGGAGTGACAGTGGAACTGCATTGTCTGTGTGGAGTTTGTACATTCTCCCTGTGAATGCGTGGATTTCCTACGGGTGCTCCGGTTTCCTCCCACAGTCCAAAGATGAGCGGGTAAAGATGGATTGGCCATGTTAAATCACTCACAGTTTGCAGGGTTGTGCAGGCTAGGTGAATTAACCTCGGGAAATGCAGGGTTACAGGCATGAGGTTGGAGGGTGTATCTGTGTGGGATGTTCTTCGGAGAGCCGCTGTGGACTTGCTGGGCTGAATGGCCTGTTTCCACACTGTAGGGATTTTACATGAAAATACTATTCCTGGAATGGGAAATTTTCCATGCCTCATCACCGACCACCACCTCATGTTTATATAGTATCAGAGATGATGGGAACTGCAGATGCTGGAGATTCCAAGATAATAAAATGTGAGGCTGGATGAACACAGCAGGCCAAGCAGCATCTCAGGAGCACAAAAGCTGACGTTTCGGGCCTAGACCCTTCATCAGAGAGGGGGATGGGGGGAGGGAACTGGAATAAATAGGGAGAGAGGGGGAGGCGGACCGAAGATGGAGAGTAAAGAAGATAGGTGGAGAGGGTGTAGGTGGGGAGGTAGGGAGGGGATAGGTCAGTCCAGGGAAGACGGACAGGTCAAGGAGGTGGGATGAGGTTAGTAGGTAGCTGGGGGTGCGGCTTGGGGTGGGAGGAAGGGATGGGTGAGAGGAAGAACCGGTTAGGGAGGCAGAGACAGGTTGGACTGGTTTTGGGATGCAGTGGGTGGGGGGGAAGAGCTGGGCTGGTTGTGTGGTGCAGTGGGGGGAGCAGGAACAGCAACTCATATTCCGCCTGGGAACCCTGCAGCCATATGGTATCAATGTGGACTTCACCAGTTTCAAAATCTCCCCTTCCCCCACTGCATCCCTAAACCAGCCCAGTTCATCCCCGCCCCCCCACTGCACCACACAACCAGCCCAGCTCTTCCCCCCCACCCACTGCATCCCAAAACCAGTCCAACCTGTCTCTGCCTCCCTAACCGGTTCTTCCTCTCACCCATCCCTTCCTCCCACCCCAAGCCGCACCCCCAGCTACCTACTAACCTCATCCCACCTCCTTGACCTGTCCGTCTTCCCTGGACTGACCTATCCCCTCCCTACCTCCCCACCTACACCCTCTCCACCTATCTTCTTTACTCTCCATCTTCGGTCCGCCTCCCCCTCTCTCCCTATTTATTCCAGTTCCCTCCCCCCATCCCCCTCTCTGATGAAGGGTCTAGGCCCGAAACGTCAGCTTTTGTGCTCCTGAGATGCTGCTTGGCCTGCTGTGTTCATCCAGCCTCACATTTTATTACCTCATGTTTATGTTGGAATTGGCTGAATGTTACAAACAAGGGGAGACCATCTGAGCATGTTCCAGCATTTGTTCACACTGTGGGTAATCTGTACAGCCTGGTTTCATCACCCCCGAACAGCCCCTTCTAGACAAACTTCTGTCCATCTCACTTCTAAGAGTTGGTCATGTTGTGGGGATATTTTTAAACAGGTAAGACAGAGCTTTAAGGTGATGGTTACACATATACCCACTCCTGGAGGAGATCTTTTCATCAACACAGTGATGCCCTTTCCATTCTAGGGTATGAGAGCAAGGTTGGCTTTTGTTGTCCATTTTTGGTCGCCTTTAACTCAGAGAGCAGGTAACAGATAACCACAAAACTGTGGGTCAGAAGTTACATGTCGGCCAGACCAGGTAACAGTGGCACCAGTGAACCAGGTGTTTTTTTTGTAAAATAACAATCTGATGGTTTTATGGCCACTATTTACTGATACTAGGTTCTTACTCCAGATTTATCTCTAAACTGATTTAAATTCTCCTGTTGCCTTGATGGGTTTTGAACCACTGCCTCTCGAACATCAATCTAGTGCTCTGGATAACTAACCTGGTGACATTAGCATTCCCAGCTGTATGAACATACATGAGCCATTCCATCACACCATAATGTGAACATGAATAGATCTCACAATTCTCCTGTGCAGGGAAAGTGCAGAAGGGGATTTTGCATTGATCACAAGATAATGAGGCAGAAGTAGACCATTCAGCCCATCAGGTCTGCTCTCACCATTCAATGAGACCATGGCTGATCTGGCAATCCTCAGTTGCACTTTCCTGCCTTTTCCCCATAACCCTTGGTTTCCGTAGGCTTCAATATACTTAATGACCCAGCTTCGACAATCATCCATTGTTAAGAATTTCACGCATTTATTACCCTCTGAGAGAAGAAAGCCCTTTTCTAGACTTGGAAATGTATCACCATTCCTTCACTGTCACAAGGTCAAAATCCTGGAACTCACTCCGTAATGGCAATATGAGTCTCCCAAAGCATGCGGGCTGCAGTGGTTCAAGAAGGCAGCTCATCACCACTTTCTCAAGGGCAACTAGGGATGGGTAATAAATGCTGACCCTGTCAGCAACGCCCACATCCCACCAATGAATAGAAAAAAAGCTCAGCTTTGTAGGGGATGAACAGAACCTCTGCCTCTGGTGATGTGGGCCTTGATCTCCCAGAATCCACAGGGATCTTTAACAACATTCTTCTGTATAGGATCGAGAAGCCTTCCCGATTGTAGCAGCAAATGAGGAGAAAAGAGGAGACGAGTTTGTGGAATTATAATCAGCAGCATAAAGCAAACTGAGGGAGCTGTGGATTATGAATCTCTGAGTCTTGATGGGCTTCATCTAATGGTCTTAACAGAGGATGCGAATGAGGTGATAGCTGCATTGGTGTTAATATTACAGAGCTCATTCGATTCTGGAAAGGTTCCATCTGACTGAAAAGTAGTAATATTACCCCTGTCTTCAAGAAGGGAGTGAAGCAGAAAACAGGAAATTTTTATAGCCCAATTAGTTTCACATCTGTCACGGGGAAGGTGTTTGAATCCGTCATTAAGGAGGTTATGAATGGCCCTTGGAAAAACATGGAAACATGGAAAATAGGAGCAGACGTAGGCCATTCAGCCCTTTGAGCTTACACTCCTATTCAATATGATCATGAATGTTCATCCCACTCGGTCACCTGTTCCTGCTTTCTCCCCTTTTCATTTGATTCTATAGCCCTAAGAACTATTGTATTTAACTCCTTCTCAGAAACATTCAATATTTTGGTCTCAACCACTTTTTGTGACTGAGAATTCCACAGGCTCCCACTCTGGGTAAAGACATTTCTCCTCATTTCAGACCAGAATGGCCTAGCCCAAATCCTTAAACTGTGACCCCTGGTTCTGGATTTGCTGGTCATCGAGAACCCCCTTCCTGCATTTATCCTTTCTAGTCCTGTTAGAATGTTATAGATGATCAAAAACCCAAGGTAACCAGGAAGAATCAGCAAGGTTTTGTGAAAGGGGATTTGTCATTGATGTACTTAGATTCTCAGAAGGCAAGGTTTTCCATAAAATGCTGTTATGCAAAGTCAGAGGTCGTGGTGTAGAGTATACTATACCAGGGTGTTGAGACAATTGGCTCGCTGGCAGAAAACAGAGTATTGGTCTCAGCCCGAAATGTCAGCTTTCCTGCTCCTATGATGCTGTTTGACCTGCTGTGTTCATCCAGCTCTACACCTTGTTATCTTGTATGCACAAATGGGTCTTTCCCTGATTGGCAGAATATGATGAGTGGGTTCCTGTGTGTGGCTGTGCTGGGCCTTCAACCTTTTATATTGTATATGAATGACTTAAATGAGGAGATTGATGGCATGGTGACTGAATTTGCAGATGATACATAGGTGGGTAGGGCAACGTGTTGTGAAGATCCCACAGCAAGGGTGAAGACAGATACACATAGGTTAAGTGAATGGGCAAAAATTTGACAGATACACGATATGTGTAGTCATTCACTCTGGCAGAAAGAATTTTTAAAAATCACACTATTACTTAAAAGGGCTGCAAAATTCTGAGGTGCAGAAGGGTCTAAGTGTTCAAGTTCATGAATCACAAAGAGTTAGAGTTCAACCACAACAAGTGGTTAGGCTGATGGAATGCTGTATTTTGTTACAAGAGGGACGGCACATAAAAGAACCTTACACTTCAATTGTATAAGGCGTTAGTGAGATTATATCTTGAACACAGTGTGAGTCTCGTTATCTAAGGCTGTAAATTGTTGAAGCTGGTTCAGAGGAGGTTTACCGGACTGACACCTGGAAGGAAAACAGAAGTTGCTGGAAAAGCGCAGCAGGTCTGGCAGCATCTGTGAAGAAAATATCAGGGTTAATGTTTTGGGTCTTATGACCCTTCCTCAGAACCAGACCCAAAACAAACCCTCTGAATTTTCTACACAGATGCTGCCAGACCTGCTCAGCTTTTCCAGCAACTTCTGTTTTTGTTCCTGATTTGTAGCAGTTCTCCCCGTTTTTATTGAGACCTGGAATGATTGAGTTGTCTTATGAGGAACGATTGGACAGACTGGGCTTGTTTTCAGAGATAATAGGAACTGCAGATGCTGCAGAATTTGTGACAACAAGGTGTAGAGCTGGATGAACACAGCAGGCCAAGCAGCATCTTAGGAGCAGGAAAGCTGATGTTTCGGGCCTAGACCCTTCATCAGCCTTCCTGCTCCTATGATGCTGCTTGGCCTGCTGTGTTCATCGAGCTCCACACCTCGTTATCGGTGCTTGTTTTCACTGGGGTTTAAGAGAGTGAGATGTGATTTGATTGAAGTGTATTAGTTCCTGAATGTGCACTTGACCAGGTGAATTTGGAAAGGCTGTTTCATCTTGTGGGTGAGTCTGGAACTAGGGGGCACTGTTTTAAAATTAGGGGTCAACACTTTGCCTGAGAGATGAGTGAGTTTTTTTTCTCTCTTAGAGGGCTGTGCAATGTTTCAACTCATTCCCTTAGGAGGTGGTGGTGGTGATCAGTGGAGATATTTTTAAGACAGAGGTGGATTGCTTCTTGTTGGGCAGGTTATCAGTGCTAGATGGGAATGTGGGCTCTAAAATACAGATGGATCAGTCACAATCTTACTGAATAGCAGAACATGATCGAAGGATCAAATGGCCTATTTCTGCTTCTAATTTGTACATTCATAAAAAGTCTTTGCAGAATCAATGAGCTGAATCTGCTTCTTTTTGTGCTGCACTGTATTATTCTATGGTTTGGAGACAGTCCATCTCAACTTAGTCCCATTATTTCTTATGCCCCTTGTCAAGGGATACATCTAATATGCCTTCTCCTCTGCTTTAACATTAATGCAGTTCTCGGTGTGATAATGGGCACAGTCAAGTCATTTAGCACTTCATAATTCATTAAAAGGGCATTTTCATCTTTGTAAGTCACAGTCAGAGCATTACAGCATTCCTGTATTTTTCAGTATTTAAAACAAAGGTGTCATTTGCTTTGTGAAAAACATAACTCATATCAAGGGTTACCACCATCACACTGATTGCACATGGAATAAAGTGAGATTCAAACTCTTCTGGGGTCTTTACCTAAACAATGTGAATTAAATAGAATAAATGTGTAATTTGGTCCAGTGTTACAGTTCACATATCTATCTGTTTGCATAGAATAAAACAAAGTCCTGTGGATGCCAAAAATGCAGAATAAAAGCAGCAAATGTTGGAAATACACACCAGTGAGCGTTAACATTTTAGGGGCTGCAATGGAATGGCATTGACATTTTTTCTGTTTGCCGCCACTGTCTGGCCTGCTGAATATTTCCAGTTTTTTTGCTTTATATCTCATTTATTATTAGACTAACAAAATCAAAAGGAATAATCCAATAGTCATAAAGGTCTGCAACACAGAAATAGGCCCTTCAGTCCATTTAGTTTGCACGGGTCTATCAGCTTTCAACAGCTCACAAAACTGATTTACACTAAAAGTGTTTCATGATATACCTGGCTTATTTTCTGATGTATGCTGTACAATTTTGTCAATCTAATTAAATATTGCAACCAAAAGTAAATCTGCCTATGAGCAAAAAGAAAACAGTGCATTAAGTTAAATTCTTTTGGATGTTCATGCATTTTTCATGTTACAATAACAATGAATCAAAAATTAAGTATCAAGACTTGCTTTAGGATTTTTGACAGGGCATCACCAGTGTTCGTCACAACAAGTCACTTGTCAGTGAACTGAACTGCTTGCCCTCCACTGTAATGTGTTGTAACAAGGGCACAATTTACAGGATCCAATCCCTACGTAGCCAACTGATCATTGCAGATTGGAAAGCAAAATAGAAAGTGGAATATCAGTCTTTTCTCTGACATGGGTTCATGCCCCACTTGTGAAAATGAACAGAGAAATCTGCTGGAAATTCTGGCAGTGATGGAGTGCTGCCCTGTCAAATGTGCTGTCATTTGAGTGAGATGGTAAACCAAGGCCCAGTGTTGCCGAAGGTAGGCTTTAACAATTCCAAAGCACTGTCTTGAAAAAGAGCAGGCATTTATCCCTGGTGTTCAGGTCACTATTTATTCCTTGAATCAACATTACTTAAAAAGAAACAGGTCATCCAGTCTTCATCATGTTGGCTGCCCATGGGAGCTTGCTTTCCATGAATTGACATCTGATTTCCCTGCATTAAGATAAGTGACTGCACTTCAGAAGCAGTTCATTGGATGGACAGCACTATTTGACATCTGGTGATTGATAAAAGTGCCATATAATTGGATACCTTTGTTTATTCTTTCACAAAAAGATTTTACATCTCTATGGCGCCTTCATAGACCATCTCAAGATACTTGAGAAGAGCATTATCAAATGAAATTTGACAATTAGCCATAAAAGGTGGTAGTTACGAAAGGGCAGAGAGATGGGTTTTGAGGAACATCACAAAGAAGGGGAGAGAGAGATGAAAAAGTTGAGGGAGGCGATCCTATATTACTTTGCTCACAAGACAGTTCTACCAAGACCCTATATTGGGTGCAGATCCTCAGTTCTCTGAGATGTTCTCTGCTTTTGTTTACTTTAACCCTTCAGATAAACCATGAGCAGTTGTAATCTGATTAACTAACCCAACAACTGTTCACATCCTCTCCAGATTTGCACATGAGGCACATCTGGGTCTCCTCTCGCAGCATTGCAGCTTTCAACCAAACATGGAACAATAAAGTCTGAGAGAGTGTAACATCGCTGAGCTAAGTGGAGCCTTCGCCCAAATGGGGATAGAAAAGTACAAGAAGAATCATTGCTGACCCACTGTGTTAGATCTCTGAACTGCTCGCTGGAGAGAGTGACATCAGTGGAGTACCAAGTCCTAGCGAGGCTTCTCAAACATGGAAGAAAGATGGTCTAATGAGGCCAGCACAGGAGAAGCAGATCAGAGCAATTAAAAAAAAGCTAGATTAATATGGCATTTATGAACATCTAACTGCATAGCAGCGATGATTCTCCTTTGTGCTTAACTCCCACTCCACTAGGTTCTGAAAGGAATTATCAGTATGGCCATGATGATATTTAAGAGGTGATGTTGTGTCATTTTGCCTTGAGCTTTGGCTGTGACCTCCACTGTAACCATCTAATGGCAAAACCATTCAAGCACCTTCTTGTCTAAAATGGCAGTCATTTTAACCCGGGGCCTCAGGATTCTGTGCAGTGGAAATCTCCAGCTGAACAATTTTAATTGCAGGACAGCTTGAAACCTGGACAGAACGTGTGCAGATTAGCTTCACATGCTTTTGTGTGTCTAAAGCATGACCTTGTTCTTTACAATCACATTTCTGGTTTTGTTAATGCAGAATCTTTAATCTCCAATCTTTTAAAAAAAACTGATGCTTCACAATTCGAAAATAAGGACAATGAAGCCATTGTTCTCGTAGTTTTTTTTTGACATTTTTCTACAGTGTCTAGCACCTCTGCCTGAACTACATTTTGACGTTTAGCCCTTTTAAAAGTTGATGACAAGGAAGACAGTACAAGCCAAAGAGGCTCTACAGTTCTCTGTGAAAAAAATTATTTCACTTTAAGATCATACTACTAAATGAGAGAAAGCACCAGCAACAATCTAATGTAAAACTTTTCTAAGTCACTAGTTAGACTGTAGTATTGCAACCAATTCAGTGCACCTTGCATTGGGAAGGTTATCAAACCTTGGGAAGGACCCAGGCAGTGCCAAAGTTCAGAGACTTCAACAATGTGGAGGGATCGGAGGAGCCAGGGCTTGTTCCCCTTTGACAGAGAAGGTCAAAGGGCGATTTAGTAGACATTTACTAAGTTATGAGGGGTTTTAAGGAGATACTGCTTCTGCTGGCAAGATGATCAGCAACCAGCTGAAATAGATTTAAGGTGATTGGCACAGAACATGATGTGACCCCAGGAAACCTTGATTTTTTTTTAAATGCAGTGAGTTGTGTCCCGAAATGAGCTGGTGGTGGAAGCAGATTGACTTTCAAAAGCAATTTGGATAAGTATTTGAAGGAAAGAGCAGGAGAATGGAATTAATTGGATGTCTCTGTAAAAAGCAGGGTTGGCCTAGTTTTGCCTGTCTGTTTTTGTATCGCACAATGATTCTACGGAAAGCATCAAACATCCAGTGCTGAACGGAAAGGGTGCTTTATTTTTAATTGTACTAGAACACGTAGGATGAACTGCAGCGGCAGGAAATTTCCAGGGCTGGTTTTACCATCCCGTGTCAGATTTTCCAACTGCAAGAAGCAAGCTTCCTTCCGGGGTCCTGGCTAAAGCAGAGTTTCCATACTGTTCCCAAAGATAAAACGATAGGGAAGAGACCGTACAAAAAAAATACAGAGCAGATGTGGTATCTAATCAGAAAGTGATTACTGGTATCTCCACCAAAAAAAGCAAAGTCTAAAGGCCATCCAGAATCTTCTAATTTGTTTTTAGTAGCATCCAGCTTCCGAGCAAACTCAGTGCGAATCGGGAAATGCATGAGATACAAACCAGTTAGCACCATTATTAACAGAGGACAGAAACAGGATAGGCAACACTTTCGCCTCGTTAGGCTGATGTAAGTTTCTAGTTCCTGTACCAAACAGCAATTTATAATGAAAATAAAAATTAATAGTAAGCCACTTAGCATTTGAAGTGAAAGTGAGCACACACAGTCCAGTGCTCTCGGCCAGATTACATCAGTCAGGCAAGATTTTATTTTTCTTTTGAAATGGCTGTGTGAGAAATGACTCAGTGGAGTTGAAACTCTGTTCATATGCTTTGTATTATGAAGCCTCTTCAGACAAGGTGTTCCAGAGTTTGAATCAGATCTGAGCGCTGTCAATGGAAAATGATATCCAGATTTGTTCTTAATCCTCAGTGAGCCAAGGTGCACCCTACAACCCAGACGGTCAGCCAATGGGAGGCTTTGTGATGGATGGACAGCAGCATATGGGTATCCGACCCCCTGGTAAGTATTCACACTGTACAGCGTGTATTCCTCCATACACCCTTCCCATGCTCACCAGTGTTTACATCTTCATCCCACACCATTCAGAGTGCTCATCAGGATTATCACCCTCATCTTTTACTGCACTTCAAACTGCCTGCCTTGCCTTGCCTGTCTTCTATGCACCTAATGGTTTTAAAACAAAAAAAAGGGATGATTTCTCCTGTTGCAGGATCCAATTATCCCGCTTGACCCTAAGATCCTGGTGTTTAACAAAAGAAAAGGGGTCATTTTGGCGCTATCTGTTTTTTTTTGACTTTTCTCATTTTCTGGCATCTTCTTGGATTTTTATCTCCTTTCTAGGACCTATGAGTGGATTGGGCATGAATATGGGCATGGAGGGGCAATGGCACTACATGTAATCTTCAGCTAGGTAACCAATCGCAAAACCAGGGGGAAGTAAGTACCAATTAGGGACTTTATTTTACATCTTGTTCTAGGAGTTTTTTTTTCCTTCATACATTTTTTTTGCTGTTCCCGCCCATAACTTCATGCTGCATTCACTTTTTTTTCCCAAACTGTTCTTAGGCCATCTGTTTTCTCTCTCCTAGTTGTGGCTGCTTGACTTCACCATCAGTGACATAAAATCTATTGAAAAATGTGCATGTTTGTATATGTGTATGCACACAGACACACACACACACACACACACGCACACACATATACATACATATCTAAGGAAGCATTTGTGTCTGATGCTGTTATCGGCAACTGTGCACAGTAACATGGAGTTAGCCACATAACAAAAAAACACAAGAGCCAGCCAGAGGGGGGAGTGTGTCGCCATAGCAACAGACTGATTGGCAAAATGTAAGCAGTCTGCAGCAG
This sequence comes from Stegostoma tigrinum, assembly GCF_030684315.1. NCBI lineage: Eukaryota > Metazoa > Chordata > Chondrichthyes > Orectolobiformes > Stegostomatidae > Stegostoma > Stegostoma tigrinum. The sequence continues at coordinate 3,478,554 of NC_081362.1, forward strand.
TGCAAGGAGAGGAAAGAGCATGTCCCCAAAGTGTCATAAATCTGTCTAGCCACAGTTGATGCATGAGTTACATTTATACACTAACCTGGGAGACACCAAAAAGGCAATCGAACAATGTTCCTACAGCAAAAGAAAACAGGAGCTTTGAATATAATTTGAATTGAGACCAGTTCCTCCCATTTTCAATTAGGGCTCTATTTATCAAAAATTTATGTTTGTTTAAAAAGAAAGGAAATCCAGCCACTCGCGAAAGCATTATTTTGGGTTGCAGAATTTTCTCTTTTTCTTTAGACAAGCTGGTCAAAATGGAGGAGGTTGCAGCAGTGTATGGAGTTCAGCTAAGACTAATTGCACACATCCAAATTAAGTATGCCATCACATGCAGTGTGACAAATGGACTTGACTTTTTGAGTAATCACAAATTGAGATCATTAATGCAATCCTGAATGGTTGGGCCCAGTAAAGCCAAGCCTGTGAGCTTGCTGAGTTCTACTGCCCTTGCCCTTGATGATAAATGAGCATTATTCTCCTTTTGTTTTAATTAAACTAACCATTCTTGTGTTTGTGTGTGTGTGCATGCGTATGTATGCGTGCGGATTCCGCAGAGTACGCAGTTCTGTTTAAACACCAAACCACATCAAGCAACGGCAACATAAAAAGAAGGGCACATTTTCTTCCGCTGCTGCTTCTCAAAGGCTTGTCACTAATTGACGTCCTCCTAGTTTGTTTTCTGAAGTGAAAGCACTCTGTTCTGATTGTCCTCTCTCATGTGGCAATGCCCATTTTAATGATATCAAGGCCAAGCAAATTCTAGATATGTGCTTTGCGTGGAATCAAAGATCAGCCTGACAATTAGCTGTGAAAAAAAATTCCATTGAGCTGAGGAATGCAACAGACTTATTACCTCAGAATGAAAATTCCGAGCTTGGCTAATTTAAATATTGTTTCTTAGTTTCTAGGTCAATTAAATTTAAATGATGTATTATATGCTTCATGACCAATTAAATTAATAGGTTATTACAAAAATATTATCGGCTTATTTGATTATGGAGCTGTGGGTACAGTATATTTTATAAGCAATTTTCATTAGCTCACAATTGTTCCTTTAGGCTGGATTAAGCAGCCGTTTGCTGTACGTACTGAAGTCCTGAATCCAAGGTGTTTGTAGCAGTCATAGAGCCATATTACTCAGAGGGGAAGCCAATTGAACCTACTTAGTGAGAGTACCATGCTTTCCAATCCTGGACGATTATAGAGCTTATAGCTCTTAGGAACAATACACCTGTCAGTTCCCATCAACTATGACAATCCATGCAGAAGGTAGAGGCCCACAGAAAGCAGGAGGTCTATTGTTTTAGGCCTTAATTTCTCTTTCCGTTTCTATCCAAACCCAACTAAAGGTGGCCCCCCTGAATTCAAATTCCACTTTTCAGACATTAGTGATCACAGAGAGAGGTTTAATTCATGAGCATTATTGATTTACTCGCAATTGCCAAGCAGGATTTGCAGGTATGGTTTATCAGACATGGTTAGTAACCCTGACTCTGCCAGGCCAGCACTAACCACCGCCCCCACCCCCACAACCCTGGCTCTCTTGGAGGCTTTTGTTAAGAAACCCACCTTCCAATTACTGAGCAGAAGTTTTTTGACCTTTTCACAAGGGCATGATTCAGCACCCCACCCCCCAACTCTTTCTTTTGCCCAGTTTGAAATCTTACCGTTTTCAGCAACAAAAAAAAGATTGCCGATTAAAGTTTCCCTTAAATTGCTGTGACCATCCCCACCATGGGCTTTGAACAATAAGGGGCATGTTGTTCCAATATTCTACACTACTTTCAGAGTGGGACGGTATAATTAAAAATTTCTTTTCAAACTGCATCATTGAGCCCGACGTTTTGTATAATAACGGGGTCTCATTCAAATTGAGGAACGCAGTTCAAATGTTACTCTCAATATTTATTTTCTGCATGGTCTTGTTTGCCTTTACAATGGCATTTTTTTAAAGAACAGAAAAGATTTGTCATTTTTCCTAGTTGTTTTACATGGCTCATTGTTTTACAAGAATAGGTGTAGCCAAACATGTTTGCATTGCGCATTGATAAAGATACTTTTCTAGCAATTGTTTTACATATCTCCCGTCTTTGTCTGAGATGTAGTGTGTGTGTTAATGTTGTAGGTGGGTTAGAGTGAACCAATGCTGTTTCACTAAAAGGCCTCCCTGTGCTTTTTTGCAGGTTTGCAAGGTATGCCAGGAGATTATGTATCACAGGGTGGTCCAATGGGTATGAGCATGGGACAGCCAAGTTACACCCCTCCCCAGATGCCCCCTCACCCTGCCCAATTACGACACGGACCTCCCATGCATTCGTACATTCCTGGACACCCCCACCACCCAGCAATGATGTTGCATGGAGGACCACCACCCCATCCTGGGATGTCAATGTCAGCATCTAGCCCCACAATGCTCAACCCCGGTGACCCAACAATGGGAGGACAAGTCATGGACATCCATGCTCAATAGCTGAAGGGAAGTAGCATCCACCCATGGTGACCTGAGATCAGACACTGATTAGAAAGCAGTGAGACGGGATCTATGTTCTTCACGTCAGTTGTGGACCAACCTGAACCAACATCTTTCACAGGATTCCTGAAATCAGGAAAATGTCTTACGAGCATCGATTCCTGGGGACATGAAATTCTGTTAAATGCTATTGTAGAATCACATAGGATGATGAGAGAGAGAGAGAGAGAGAGAGAGACAGAGAAGACTTCTAATTATAACTTGTACATGGTATTGTACTGTCCCTATAATATGGTGTTTCTTATAGATTAAAAAATAACTATGTGAACTTTCTTCCACACTATGTGTGTTGTTTGCAAGGCCCTGAACCTCCTCCAAGAGCCTCCTTAGTGCAAAAGCAGTGTTACAATTGCCCGACAAACGACTGAGAACTGTTATTGTCAGGATTTTTTCACACACACACACGCACACACACACACAACGTTAAGTATATAGGGCAGAAGACTGCCATCCCAGAATTCCAGCCAGGCAGTCTCTCGCCTAGGGCTTGAATTTGCATGTCCAATTCATTTACTCACCGTATTTGAACTGACCTGAACAGATGTAAATCGGGTAGGAAGGGAAAGCTGCAGCTATCAACAGGGATCAATCAGCTGTTACACTCTGAGTGTTAAGGAGAGTGGGGTAGCAGGAATCTTGGGAGAGAGGCCGTTCCAACAACGCTGGGTCCATCACATTCTGTGGGACGCAATTAAAAACCATCCAGGACCGGTTGAAGAGGTTCTTTTATTCTCTGTCTCTGCGTGTATGTTTACACCATTCTTTCGATTTAGTTATTCTGTCCCTTTTTTTAAGCAACAACAAAAGAACATCCGCAACATCGTCCTGCGTGTAATTCCTTTTAAGGTGATCAAACCGGGAGAATTTATGTATACCTTGTAAATAGAAAACGATTCTCTGTTTTTTGGTGCAAAAAAAACGAGAGAAAAAAAAGGACTGGAAATAATTAAATGTATTATTGCATTTTTTTGTAAAAGTAGCAGTTTGGTATGAGTTGGCATGCATAAGATTTACTAAGTGGGATGAGCTAACGCCTTTCATCGTTGTTTGAACAGATGCTTGTGGACAGCAGTTTTGTTTTCGCTATCGGAGGAAAACAAGGGGCGAGTGAAAATCGCACACAGTCTTATTCTGGTAGAAACGGTTCGGATTGTAAAATAACGGAGTCAGTTGTAGTAGTTTTCCTTAAACTGTGTGCGGTCATGAAATCTGAATATAAAATAAAAATTATTTTTGCCATGCTGACTTGCTTTGTTTGGGGAATGCCGTTCTTTTATTATCCGCCAGTCATTTATTTCTTTTAACAAAAGGACGGGGTTTACCAAGGCGATTCAGAGACAAACGCAGTCCTCTATCCTTTGCTCACTAAGGGCAAAATTTGCAATCTTTATTCCCTGGCTGGTAAAAATCCTGTGAAGCTGATTACTGGGGCCCAGAGGGTCACCGTGTATCTGAGGACGGTCAATTAAAACCTTCTAACCTACTTAAGAAGAGTCCTTTTTTTGCAAGGGCCTTATACGTGCCCGGTTTCTGAACTGAGTGAGGTTGAAATACACACATACACACACACGAACACACAAAAAGCTCTCTTTGGCGACTTTAGGGTCACCCCTGACCTCTTCATACAGTCATAGAGCTGTACAGCGTGGAAACAGATCCTTCGGACCAACTCGCCTCTGCCGACCAACCGAAATAAATCTAGTCCCATTTGCCAGCATTTGGCCCATATCCCCCTAAACTGTTCCTATCCATGTACCCATCCAGATTCCTTTTAAATGTTGTCATTGTACCAGCCTGCACCACTTCCTCTGGTAGTTCATTACACACACACACCACTCTCTGTGTGAAAAAGTTGCCGGTTGGGTCGCTGATAAAACCTCCCCCTCTCACCGTAACCCTATGCCTTCTAGTTTTGGACTCCCCTACCCTCGGTATGTCACCCCTCCCCAGATGATGGACTGAAGAAAGCATTGAATTTGCCTGTGAAATAAAACAAAGTGCTGGAGAAGCCAGGCATCCCAACAAAAATCTCAACAAAATCACAGCACGGTTACAGTGCAGAAGCAGGCCATTTGGTACAGCATATCTACACCAGCTGTATCCCCAGGACCATTCTCCTGCTTTTTCCCCATATCCCTGCATACCACATCTATCCAAAAACCATCCAGTGTCCCCCTTGACTGCCTCCATTGAACCAGACTCCCAACACATTTTTCCCAACAGTGTAGCCCAGTGAAAATGTTTTTTTTTCCTCCCTATTTCACCCTTGCTTCATTTGCACATTGCTTTAAATCAATGCTGCTCTTGTTCTGGATCCTTACAGAAGCAGGCGCAGCTTCTCTCTGTCCATCCAGCTGCTCTTAGAATTGAAAACCTCTATCAAATTTCCTCCCAGCCTTTTGCTCTCTCAGGGAGAATAGCCCCAACTTCTTCAATTTCTCCTCATCAGTGAGGTTTCACATTCTTTGAACTGTTTTTATAAATAGTATCTGCACTTTATCTGATGCGCATGCACCATTTGTAGAATCTTACAGCACAGAAACAGACCATTCGGCCCAATGCATTCATGCCTATCAGATTTCCCAAATTATTATAGTTCCATTTACATGTGTTTGACCCATACCCCTCTAAACCTTTCCTATTCATGTACCTGTCCAAGTGTCTTTCAAGTTTTGTAACTGTACCTGCTTCTGCCACTTCCTCTGGCAGCTCATTCCACATTGGCATCACCTTCTGTGTGAAAAGGTTGCCTCTGAGCTCCCTTTCAAATCTTTCCCCTCTCATTTTAAAATTATGGCCCCAGTTTTGAATCCCCCTATCCCAGGGAAAAGACCTTTGCTATTCACATTATCTATGCCCCTCGTGATTTAATGAACCTCTGTAAGGTCACCCCTCAACTTCACACAATCCAGGGAAAATGTCCCAGCCTATCCAGCCTCTCCATATAGCTCAAACCCTCTGATCCTGTTAACATCCTTGTAAATCTTTTCTGCACCCTTTCCAATTTAGTAATACCCTTCCTACAGTAGAGTGACTAGAATTGAATTCAATAATTTAAAAGGGGCCTTACCAATGTCCTATATAACTTCAGTATGACACCTTAACTCTCATTCTCAATAGTCTGAGCAATGAAGGCAAGCATGCCTAATGCTTTCTTCATCACCTTGTCTACCTGTGACTCCACTTTCAAGCAACTATGTACCTGCGCCCCTCGGTCTCTAAGCTCACCAACATTCCCTCGGGCCCTATCATTAACTGTGTAAGTCCTGCTCTGGCGTGCCTTACCAAATGCAATGCCTCACATTAATCTGAATTAAACTTCATCTGCCACTCCTCAGTCCATTGGCCCAGCTGATCTAGATCCATTGTACTCTTACACTGCCAGCTATACCACCGATTTTGGTGTCATCTGCAAACTTACTAGCCATGCCTCCAATATTCACATCCAAGTCATTTATATAAATGACAAACAAGAGTGGGCTCACTGATCTCTGTGCAACACATCCCTTAATGTGACATTCACAATTGTCAAACTTTGTGTTTGCTATGCCTCTTCTTCAGAGTGCTTTCTGTTTTTGTTTAGTTTTGTAAAATGCAAAATGCTTGCGGCAAAAGGCTGGATTTATCCAATGGACAGACCAGGAGCCCAATAGCTGAATAACAGTGTTCACAGTCCACTCACCAGGGAGTGCAGGTGAATGAACAGCAGCTCACAAACCAGTAGTGCTCAAAATTTAAAACAAAACATTTTGTTTTTTAAATAAAATTGATCTTGCCAGAACTGTTTCCCCCTTCCTAAATAGGATGGATACAGATTACCAATGGAAAACTGATTGCTCCTTTTCCATTAAAATTCATTCAGATAATTTTGCCTCAAACATTTAAATACAGAGATTAGTTCCCAGTCACGCCTTATTGCATTCTCTGAATAGACCATGTTAAGTACATTTTGCTGGGAGGGATGCCCTTTTCTTGGGGCCACCTAGCGTTTCCTAGCTACACTAGATCCCAGAACCCTCGCCCCCACCCCCCCAGCCCATCCCCTCGCACTAAACCTGAAATCTAACCCAAACTGCCCTGTTTCCAACCAAGAGCCCTGTTTCCCCACACACTCCCCTCTTTAAGCAGTTCTGTGCTTTAGGAAAGGACTGGGGTGGCTTGGAAGCAAGATCCTGAGCACCTCACAACCCTCCCCACTTTCATGTCACCTTTCTCCCTCTAAGTGCTCTCCCAGGGGAGTTGTCTTGCTTGTGTTAACAGGACCCCTGCAAAAGGCTGCATACTTGTGAGCCCCCACCCACTCCGCTCAAAATCCCTCTCTGAACCAAGCAGCCAACACCCACTCTTCTTCTCATCTCTCTCTCACTCTCTGTCTCTCTCTGTCTTTTCTCTCTCTCTTTGTCTCACTCTGTCTCTTCTCTCCCTCTCTGTCTCACTCTGTCTCTCTCTCTCTCTCTTACTCTCTCTCTCTATCTCACTCTGTCACTCTGTCTCTCTCACTCTCTGTCTCTGTCTCTCTCTCTGTCTCACTCCGTCTTTCTCTCTCTCTCACTGTCACTCTGTCTCTCTCTCTCTCTCTATCTCTCTCTGTCTCACTCTGCCACTCTGTCTCTCTCTGCCTCACTCTACCTCCTAGTCTCTCTGTCTCTGTCTCTCTCTCCCTCCTAGCCTCTCTGTCTTTGTCTATCTCTCTCTGTCTCCTTCTCCCTCTCTCTCTGTCTTCCTCTCCCTCCTCATCTCTCCCTCTCTCTGTCTCCCTCTCCCTCTCCCTCCTCATCTCTCTCTCTCTCTCTGCCTCCGTCTCCCTCCTAGTCTCTATGTCTCTTCTCTCTCTCTGTCTCCCTCTCCCTCCTCGTCTCTTTCTCCATCTCCCTCTCCCTCCTAGTCTCTCTGTCTCCCTCTCCCTCCTCGCCTCTCTCTCTCTGTATCCCTCTCTCCGTCTGTCTCACTCTGTCTCTCTCTCTCTCTCTCTGTCTCTCTCTTCCTTCTAGTCTCTCTGTCTCTCTCTCTGTCTCCTTCTCCCTCCTAGTTTCTCTGTCTTTCTCTCTGTCTCTGTCTCCCTCCTAGTTTCTCTGTCTCTGTCTCTCCCTTCATCTCTCTATCTCTCCGTCGCTGTCTCACTCTCTGTCTCCCTCTTCCTCTCAGTCTCTCTGTCTGTTTCTGTCACTCTCTGACTCTTAGTTTATCTTTGTCTATCTCTCTGTCTCTCTAACTCTCTGTCTCTTTTTGTTCTCTCTCACTCTATCTATCTTTCTCTGTTTCTCTTGCACTCTCTATCCCTATCTATGTCTCTTTCTCTCTTTGCTTTCTGTCTATCGTAGTCTATCTCTCTCTCCCTCAGTCACTCTCACTCACTCATTCTGTCTCACAATCTCTCTCTTTCTCTCACTTCTCATTTTCTCTCTCCCTCACTGTCTATCCCTGTCTGTCTGTCTTTCTCCAGCTCTCTCTATTTGTCTCTTGCTCTGTCTCTCTCTCTCTCTCTCACTGTCAGCCTCTGTTTCTCTGTCTCTCACTCTGGCATTCTCTCCCCCTCACTCACTCTAACAGTCTATGTCTCTCTCTCACTCTCTCTGTTAGTCTCTCTCTCTCGCTCTGTCAGTCTAGCTCTCTCTCTCTCTCAATCTATCTCTGTCATTCATTCTTTCTCTCTCGCTCTGTCAGTCTACCTCTCTCTGTCTCTCTCTCTCCATTAGTCTCCCTCTCTCTGTCTCGCTCTTTTTCTCTCTGTAAGTCTACCTCTTCTGTCTCTCTCTCTCCATCAATCTATCTCTCTCTCTCTCTCTCTCTGTCTGTCTCTGTCTCTGTCTCTCTCCCCATAAGTCGATCTCTGTCTGTCTGTCTGTCTCTCTCTCTGTCTCTCTCACTCCATAAATCTATCACTCTCTCTGTCTCTCTGCTGGTTTGACTGCCATCTCTTGGGAAGTTGGAGGAATGCTTCTTGTGGATATTCCCAGCACCATTCCCTCTGTCTTTCCCTCACTTCAGAACTGTTAATTGGGCCATTCAGATATTTTAGGCACTGCATTTATATTGAGATATTAATAAAACCTCATTACAATAGGAAGATCCTTAGTGAGGAATTTACAGCAAGATCTGTGCATGTATGACGGTCTGTGTGTTTGCAGTGGTGAGGGGATGGGGTAGGTTTGAGATGGTGAATACCAGAGTGTGTGAGGGCAAGTGTCTCTGTGCATTTGAGATTCTGCATTTGAGACTGTGTGTGTTTGAGACTGTGTGTGTTTGATAGTGTATATCTGAGTAGCTGTGAGTGCATCTGTGTCTCCTTATGTGTGCTTGTGGGTGTGCATGTTAGTGTGTGAATACATGTCTGTGTCAGTACATGCCTGCGATGAGAGTGTATGTGTAAGGGAATGTGTGTGTCTCAACGTGTGATACTGCATGTGTGTATAGGTGTAAATGCAGGCAAGAGTGTGTACAGGTGTTTATGTGTGTAAAAGAGAATGTGTGTGAGAGAGTGTATGGTGTGGGAGAGGTTGTGTGTATGCAACTGTACAGATGTGAGAGTGTTGCTGTGTGTGTATGTTTGAGAGTGTGTATCTGAATGTGTGTTTGAATATATGTGTGTTTGCGAAAGTATTTGAGTGTGTTTGAATGTGCTTGAGTGTGAGTGTTTGAGGGTACATGTTAGAGAGTGTGGTTGAGTGTATGCTTTTGAGTGTGAGTGTTTAATAGAGTGTGCGTCTCAAAGTGTGTGCATTTGGATGAGTGTGACTTTGTGTGTATGTGTGTCTGTGTTTCAGAGTGTGCAGATGTGAGTGTTTAGGAGTGTGTCAGAGTGTGTGTGTCTGAGTGTGTGTATTTGAGTGTGTCTGTGTGGGTTTGAGAGTGTGTGTGTTTCAGTGTGTGTGAGAGAGAGCGAGTGTGTCTCAGTGTGTGTTTGAGAGTCTGTGTGTTTGAGAGTGTGTCTGAGTGTGTGTGTGTGTTTGAGAGTGTCTGAGTGTGTGTTTGAGAATGTGTCTGCGTGTATGTTTGAGAGTGTGTGAGTGTTTGTGTCTGAGAGTGTGTTTGTGTGTGTGTGTGTGAGAGGGTGTTTGTGTGTGTGTGTGTGTGTGTGTGAGAGGGTGTTTGTGTGTGAGAGTGTGTTTGTGTGAGAGTGTGTTTGTGTGTGAGAGTGTGTTTGTGTGTGAGGGTGTGTGTGAGAGAAAGTGTGCTTGTGTGTGAGAGGGTGTCTGTGTGTGAGAAGGTGTTTGTGTGTGAGGGTGTTTGTGTGTGAGAGTGTGTGTGTGTGAGGGTGTGTGTATGAGAGAGTGTTTGTGTGTGAGAGTGTGTGTGTGAGGTTGTGTGTATGAGAGGGTGTTTGTGTGTGAGAGTTGTGTGTGTGTGTGTGTGTGTGTGAGAGAGAGAGTGTGTGTGTGTGTGAGAGGGTGTCTGTGTGTGAGTGTGTTTGTGTGTGGGAGTGTATTTGTGTGAGAGTGTGTGTGTGTGAGAGGGTGTTTGTGTGTGAGTGTGTTTGTGTGTGGGAGGGTGTTTGTGTGTGAAAGGGTGCTTGTGTGTGAGAGTGTGTGTGTGAGAGAGGGTGTTTGTGTGAGAGGGTTTGTGTGTGAGAGGGTGCTTGTATGTGAGAGTGTGTCTGTGTGTGTGTTTTTGTGTGTGAGAGGGTGAGTGTGTGAGAGGGTGTTTGTTGGTGAGAGGGTGTGTGTGTGAGAGTGTGTGTGTGTGTGTGTGTGTGTGTGTGTGTGTGTGTGTGTGTGTGTGTGTGTGAGAGAGAGAGAGAGAGAGTGTGTGCGTTTGTGTGTGAGAGTGTGTGTGTGTGTGAGAGGGTGTTTGTGTGTGAGAGTGTGTTTGTGTGTGAGAGTGTGTGTGTGTGAGTTTGTGTGTTTGTGTGAGAGTGTGTGTGTGTGTGTGTGTGTTTGTGTGTGAGGGTGTTGTGTATGAGTGTGTGTTTGTATGTGAGAGTGTGTCTGTGTGTGAGAGTGTGTGTGTGTGAGTGTGTTTGTGTGTGAGATTGTGTGTGTGGGAGGGTGTTTGTGTGTGAGATGGTGTGTGTTTGTGTGTGAGAGTGTGTGCTTGTTTGTGTGAGGGTGTTTGTGTGTGAGAGTGTGTTTGTGTGTGAGAGTGTGTTTGTGTGAGAGAGGATGTTTGTATGTGAGAGTGTGTGTGAGAGAGTGTGTTTGTGTGTGAGAGTGTGTTTGTGTGTGAAGGTGTGGTTGTGTGTGAGGGTGTTTGTGTGTGAGAGTGTGTTTGTGTGAGAGAGGGTGTTTGTATGTGAGAGTGTGTTTGTGTGTGAGGGTGTGCTTGTGTGTGAGGGTGTGTGTGTGTGTGTGTGTGAGTGTATTTGTGTGTGATACGGTGTGTGTGTGTGAGTGGGTGTTTGTGTGTGAGAGTGTGTTTGTGTGAGAGTGTGTTTGTGTGTGAGAGTGTGTGTTTGTCTGTGTGAGGGTGTTTGTGTGTGAGAGTGTGTCTGTGTGTGAGAGTGTGTTTGTGTGTGAGAGTGAGTTTGTGTGTGAGTGTGTGTTTGTGTGAGAGAGGGTGTTTGTATTTGAGAGTGTGTCTGTGTGTGAGAGTGTGTTTGTGTGTGTGAGTGTGTTTGTGTGTGAGAGTGTGTTTGTGTGAGAGAACATGTTTGTATGTGAGTGTGTGTGTGTGTGTGAGAGTGTGTTTGTGTGTGAGGGTGTGCTTGTGTGTGAGGGTGTGTGTGTGTGTGTGTGTGTGTGTGTGTGTGTGTGTGTTTGTATGTGAGAGTGTGTTTGTGTGAGAGTGTGTTTGTGTGAGAGAGGGCGTTTGTATGTGAGAGTGTGTCTGTGTGTGTGTGTTTGTGTGTGAGAGTGTGTGTGTGTGTGACAGGGTGTTCGTGTGTGAGAGGGTGTGTGTGTGAGAGGGTGTGTGTGTGTGTGTG